>NC_133328.1:82603332-82875832 GCF_042186555.1 Aquarana catesbeiana
AGGTACATGATTTTGCGTGAAGTGGTTAAGAAAAAAAAAAAGGTAATTTTAAAAATTGATGAAAGCAAAATGTCTCAAAAAAGTTGGGACAGGGCAACAAAAAGCTGGCAAAGTAAGTGGTACTAAAAGGGAAGAGCAGGAAGAACATTTTGCAACTAAGGAGTTTGGCAACAGGTCAGTAACATGACTGGAAATAAAAAGGCATCTAATGCAGGGCATACATGGGTCGAATTCTGAACGATTTTTTGATCCAAAAACAGAAATTACATGCGTTTTGTAATCCACACATGTATGACCGGCTTTAGAGAGTCAGAGTGTCTTAGAAGTAAAGATGGGCAAAGGTTCATCAAAGTATAACTAATGCCACCATTGATTTCTAAATCTAATCAACCAAGCCTTCAATTTCACCTCGTATTGCTACAAAAAAGAAATGTTGTGGCCGGGAATCTTCTTTTCTTTCCAGGTCACAGCTAATGTGCATTTCTTTTTCGATTATATTCCTCACACGATTCTCCCATCATTAGAAATTCGTTCATTTTTCCTAAAATTTCCAACATGCCTAATCACTCAAATTCGATGGCTGCATAAACACGATTTTCGAAAGAAAATTCATTCAGAATTCGACCCATGTATGGCCAGCTTTAGAGAGAGTCAGAGTGTCTCAGAAGTAAAGATAGGCAGAGGTTCATTAAAATAGAACTAAAGGCAAAACTTTTTTTTTTTGCTTTGGATAGAGTGGAGAGGGATTAGAACACCTGTCAGTTTTTATTGTCTGTGCCCCCGCGTCAGGGCGATTCCCCCTTTCCATTTGTCCTGTTTACAATTATCATTGAATGTAAAAGAAAACCCCAAATTTTGGATTGTCCCCCCGAAAAATAATAGACTGAAATCTTTCAATGGGTTCTGGTGACCTGAGGGTCCCCAAGGAATTCCTTTAATTTGCAGGGATTTCCTGTTTGACTATGGAACAGGAAGTAAAAAATTGCCTATAGCTCTATTTTAATCTATGAAAAGTTGCATCTAAAAATTGTTGAAAAATTTCAGAATAATGTTCGTCAACATAAAATTGCAAAGACTTTAAAGATATCATCATCTACCGTACATAATACCATCAAAAGATTGAGAATCTGTAGAAATCTCTGTGCGTAAGGGACAAGGCCGAAATGTTATATTGGATGCCCTGTGATCCTTGAGTCCTCCGGTGGCACTGCATTAAAAACAGACATGATTCTGTGATGGGCATCACTGCATGGGCTCAGAAAAACCTCCAAAAACCACTGTGAACACAGTTCCCCTTGCGGCATTGAAAAATGCAAGTTAAAGTGGTTGTAAACCCTTTTGTCTTACTTTTATCTATAGGTAAGCCTAGAATAAAGGCTTACCTATAGGTAGTGGAAAGATCACCTAAACGTGCGCCGTTTAGGAGGAATTTCACTTGTAGTGCGCCGAAGTCGAAGATGCATGCACTGTGAAGAAACGGACCACCGTGTCATTTCTTCCCCCAGCGTGTGCTGTGACTGACGGCTCCCACGCGCATGCAAAGAAGAAGCCATATCTGAACATGATCCAGAAACGCCAGAGTCTTTTCTGGGCCCAAGCTTATTTAAGGTGGTTTGTTGCAAAGTGGAAAACCTTTCTGTGGTGCGGCTAATTTAAATTTTACATTCTTTTTGGCAACCATGGGTGCCACGTCCTCTGGACTAAAGAGGAGAGGGACCTTCTGGCTTGTTATCAGTTCTCTGACGGTTAGCAGGTGCATTAGTGTGTAGGGAATGGGCAGCTTGCACATCTGGAAATGCACCATCAATGCTGAAAGACATATCCAGGTTTTAGAGCACCATATGCTCCCATCTATACAATGGGGTTGATTTACTTAAAGTGGATGTAAACCCAATGTCATCCTTTCTAAACTACTGGTATAGGGGTTATCTATGAGGATATACAGGCCTCCTGCATGTATCTTTACCTGTCAAATGTCTCCCCGCTGTCTGTTATTAGACCCGAAAAACTGCAGATTCTGTAGGTGGGTCTGTTGTCTGGAGCTCGGGGGGTGGAGTCGTGATGTCAGTAGTCTCCCCGCCCACCTCTACACTCCCCAGTGTATTTCTAACACAACTTCTGCTATGATCTCTAACATCCAGTGAAAAGACAGGAAAGTAACCACATGACTTCAGCATGCAAAATCATGCTGAGGTGTGGAACAGCCAATCCTTGCAGAGCTGCTGAAGAAAGGAGTGGGGGGAGGGAATTAAAAAATAATGCCTGTGTCTTAGGCTGTCACTCACAGCAAGGGAGAGTATTTGACAAAGTTTTTCTCATTTTGTCAAGAATTGTCTCACTGAACAATAAAAGAGGATTGCTCAGAGATGGATTAAGGGCTTTTTCAAACGGGGCGGATCAGTGATGATCCGCCCCGTGAACACCCGCTTACTCAGCGGAGATCGCTCCGCCGATCCCTGCTGAGCAGGAAAATGACAGGTCCATCGCAGGGCCGCTGCACACTGTGCAGCGACGGACCTGTCAGAGCGCCGCTCTCCCCTATTGGGGATCGGAATATGACGGACTGTAGAGTCCGTCGTCACCCGATCCGATAACAGATGAAAAAGTAGGGTTTTCCTCCGTTACCCTTTTCGGATCGGAGTGGGTCGGATGTCAGCGGACATGTCACCGCTGACATCCGACGCTCCATAGGGATACATGTATGTCCGTTTTTCATCCGAAAACGGAAGGATGAAAAACGGACATACGGATCCTCCGTGTGAAAGAGCCCTTACTATGTGTGGCAAGACTGGGCTCAAATGATAGGAAATCTTATACTCTACAGTATGATATAAAAAAAAAAAATTTGGGGGGGGTTTACATCTACTTTAAGGCAGATATACTGCACAATGAAAGTGCAGTTGCTCCAGAGCTAAGTAAATTAGGTAAACCTTCATTTTGCCAAGAATACCTAATAAAACACAGCATTTTTGATGCCAAATGATTGGATGATAGAAATCAGCAGCACTTCTAGAGCAACTGCACTTGCAGAGATTTTGTGGGTTCACAGTGTATTTGCCTTTAGTAAGCCAAGCCCAATGTCTTTTACAGGTAAGCCCTTGCATATTTAAGCAGGACAATGCTACTCTCCACACTGCATCTATGACATCAGCATGGCTTTATAATAGAAGAATCCAGGGGCTTAACTGACCTTCCTGCAGTCCAGACCTTTCACCAACTGAAAATATTTGGCGCATCAACGAAAAATACAACAGATGACACAGGACTGTTGAGCAGTTAGAATCCTTTATCAGGCAAGAATGGGACAACATTCCTTTCCCAAAACTCCACCAACTGGTTTCCTCTCTTCCAGGCGTTTACATAGTGCTATGAAAAGAAGAGGTGATGCTACTCCGTGGTAAACATGGCCCCACCCCAAATTTCTGATACGCATTGCTGCCATCTATAATTACCTTATTTTTTCCTAAAATGGTACATTTTCTCAGTTTAAACATTTGATGTGTTTTCTATTTTCTACAGTGAATAAAACATGGGTTTATGAGATTCGCAAATCATTGCATTCTGCTTTTATGTAGACTTTACATGGCATGGAATTGGGGTTGTACACCTATACACATTTTACAGATCAGATGCATTGATTAACCCTTACATTCCTATTGTAGCTTAAAGTGGTTGTAAACCCTCACATTATACCCAGTGAAGTGAACAGCCTCAGATGATACATAGAGATGAAACAAATCTCCCCACATAAGTTTTATATGTATATCTGCTGTCTTCAGCTTTTTATATTGTTTAGAAAGTGTTAGAATTTTCTCTTCCTGTTCCAGCAGGGGGAGGGGAGGGGAGTCTTGCCATACACTGAGACAGCTGACAGGAGGAAAGGCACACACCCCATCTCCTCATAGGCAGAGACTTGCAGAGCTGTGCTGTGAATTGACCAGCTGTCTGCTAATCTATTTATATCACCCGCCCTGACACAAATTTCAGGCTCATTTTATCACAAGTGTCAGAGAACTTGTTAGATGTTATTTTGCTAATAACAGAAGAACGGAGCAGGAGAAAGCCACGGGACTTAGAGCTTTGGCGAGAGATAAGAAAACACTGCAGATATATGTGCCCAGCTCAAATTTCATGAATCGGGTTTACATCCACTTTAAGAGATGTCGATTTAAAGTTTCTATCAAGTTGTTGCTCAGTTTTGTATTTTCGTATATATTTGCAGATGAGCGTGATTTGCCTTTGCATTTGACCCAGTAAATAGTAAAGCCTGATAACAAAGACCTTCTGTTGACAGCTGATGTAATATGAGATGCAGGGAAGCCCTCCTGAGTGAGAGGACAAGCCAACAACTCATTGATCTATGTGTGGAGAGGAGCTATTGCTTACAGAATGACCGGACATGCAGAAACACAGAAATACTACAACATGTTCAGACTACAAGAGCACCAAAGCAAAACGATTTGTATTTTGTATAAGGAACCATCAAAATCACTTGCAAGCGTCACTTCAATTTGTGCTATGAATTAATAAAGGTAGGCCCATGCAAACAGCACTTAAATGTCTCTTCTAATCACCAAAAGCCTCTTTCATTTCTGACATAGCGATTTCCTTTCTACATTTACTCATCTAATGCATAATAATACATTCTGTGGGGAAGCAGGGTGTTAGCAGTGTAAAATGTATATTTAAAGGAAAAGAGCATGGTAAAAAAATCTGCAGACTGCTGCTTTTCTTCTCCTGAAATGCTAGTTACCTGGCTTCTATTCTTTGAGTCACTAACCCAGAAAAGCATACAGATCAGTTTCCCCAAGATCAATTATTGGATTAACATGACAGCCAGGCTTTCAGTTTCCAGGGTCTGCTTACACAATCTTCTGCTCCAGATATATTTGCACTGCAGTAAGCTCTATCCTGCAATGTGGGCACAGTGCGTTACTACAACCTTTTCAATGCAAATGGGTCCCAATGAAGAAGAAATCACTCCTGCACTAAATCTGTCAACACAGCCTACCACACGACGTGTTGTGGTACGCTGTTGAGCAGGCGAGTTGCGTATGCACGATGGGGTGATATTCAAAATATCGGCAATGAACCTATAAAGTGCTATACATTACTGGTATGCGCTACAGGGTTCATTTACTAAAACTGGAGTGTGCAAAATCTGGTGCAGCTGTGCATGGCATAGCGATGGTTGTACAGACCAGTGAAAAGGCCAATCAAATAGGTCTAATAGACCGTAGAACTCTCCATAAGGCTCTGTTCACATATTCTGCGGCCGCAGCTCACAGCATGGGGTCTTGTGCGTCCCTGTTCACCAATTCAAGTGCGAATCAGGTCTGAATTTTTGTCTATATTTGCACCTGAAGTCCTGAATCAGAGCAGAAGACACACAGGACCCTTTCCAAATGCAGACCGCAGCTGCCCTGGAGCTGTGTGAACCGGCTCCATTGAGAGTCAGCCACACTCTCTCCTGTCATGCAAATTGGATGCAGGGAAACCCACATATATGTGAACCCAGCCTAAAGAGAACCGGTCACTGCTCCAGCTATCACAAGAGATGTTGTTCAACACCGCTCAACATTTGTGTTTTTTTTTTTTTATATATACATAAATGAAATACTGAAATTGTATCAATATACAATCAAACAGTGAACTGAATAGTCCATAAGGACTATTATGGAAATAAGTCCATGTTCCAAAAGAAATGAAAGCAAAGCGAAATAAAGGTGTATCTAATTCTTCTCCAGTTAAAGTGGAGTCCCACCTAGAAATGGAACTTCCGCTTATCGGATCCCCCCCTTGTGTAATATTTGGCACCATTTAAGGGGGGAGCAGATACCCGTCTAATCCAGGTATTTGCTCCCCCTTCCAGCAAAAGATCGCTGCAGTATCCGCGGCGATCTACGCCACAACCGACCCCTCCTCCATCCCCCCTGCTGTCTTCTGGGAGACACACAGGTCCCAGAAGACAGCAGGGACCATTCAGAACGTGCAGCGCAACTCGGGCACGTGCAGTAGGGAACAAGGTTGTGAAGCCACAAGGCTTCACTTCCCGATTCCCTTACTGAAGATGCTGTCGCCGCCACCCGGAGTCGAGGGATGGGTCGGCTTCGGGTGAGGACATTGCAGGTGCCCTGGACAGATAAGTGTCCTTATTTTAAAAAAGTCAGCAGCTGCCATATTTGTAGCTGCTGACTTTTATTTTATTTTCATGCAGAACTCTGCTTTAATGATATATCCCACCAGGTGGCAAACCACGTGAATTGTTAAGGAAATCCACCATACACACGTGCCCTCCACCGTAATCAAGCCTCTTACCAGATTGTTGTGATCCCCATTTACAGAGATCAAACACACGAGAAATAATGGACCCCTCCACATGTCTCTAAATGGGATAAGTATGATCCACTGGGTTTCAACATATGATATTCCCCAATACCAACGCCACAACTTCAGATCCAACTCAGAAAGCCGCCATAGAGGAAAAGGAAGACAGGCCGCACATGTCATAAATACTGTTAATACACGTTTATTGTTAAAACCACCACAAGGTACTCACATTATTCAGGACAATAAAAAGCATTCAAACCGCATTGGGCCTCGCCGACAGCCGGCATCAGCGGGCGTGAAAGATGTCACAAGTTCGTGGCCCCACCCAAATAGTTTTATGTCACAGCGCGTCGTCAGGGAAACAAACAGGAGCATAAACAAGCATTTGTGTTTTTTTTTGCTTTTGAAAATGTATATGGACTGCAAACCTTACATTTGCCATATCCTGTGAAACAAATCAGGCTAAGGCAGCTCAATATACATGCTGAAAATGGAAAGAAAATATGTGCTCTTTTAAAAGCACACATTCACTAATTTAGGTGTACTGCATTTGTCTCTGGAAATTGCTTTAACCCTTTCAATGCCCAATCCGTACGCAGTACGGACCTACAGAAGTGTGCAGGTGGCCAAGTCAGTACAGCGTACAGACCTCGTTTCTCCCTCTCCTATAAGCTTATGGTCACTTATACCCTTCACCCCCCCTTCTTCCCCCCCCTCCACCCGATCCTACCCCCCCTCAAACCGAACCCCCGCAGCCACCATCATAAGCCGGCTACCGCCAGCTTCAGGTGCTGCTTGGGGGGACGAAACACCTGGGTCAAATCACCCCCCCCATACTTCATGATTGGCCAGGAGGAGAAGCTGGAAGACAATAGCGAATATTAATTCGCTATTGTCACAAGTTGGTGGGTTCGGGGTGCAATGCTCTGCGCCCCGAGCCCAACCTTTTTTAAGCCAATTAGAGCCTCAGGCTCTAATCATGTAGCTTGAAAAAAAAAAACCAAAAAAACAAAAAACAAACTCATGCAAACGTATGAGTCCAGCACCCTGCAGGGGGCGGCGCCCCAGCATCCCTAATGGACCGGCCACTCCTGGTAAGACCACTTTCACATGGAGCAGACTCTGTCAAGCAGATTTGCCTGCTCAGCGGGGGATCTGTCTGCTGATCCCTGCTGAGCAGGCGGATGACAGGTCCATGTCAGCTCCACTAATGCAGAGTGGACACGGACACAGCTCGCTCTTCTCTATGGGGCAGTCGGATGGAAACGGACCGCCTGTCCAGTTCCATCGGATACCATCTGCTAGATGGATGGGGAATGGGATCCCCATCCCTCTGTTTTTAGCGGACTGGACTTGATCAGATGCAGATGGGTGTAAACAGACACATGTCCATTTACATCAGCCTCTATAGAGAACAATGGGTGGTCCGATTGGGCCCGCCTAAAAAACGGATAGACAGATCTGATCGGTCTGCTTGTGTGAAAGGGGCCTGAGGCCTTGTTCACACAGGGCATACACAGCGTACCTTTACAGGGATGCACAGGTGTTCCATGCATCTCTGTACAGACAGTCCCATTGATTGTCATTTGGGATGCAGCAACTGCACAAACATAGCCGTTGCTCCCAATTTTACATCCATGTAGGTCCACATGCATGTCCCTGAGCACACACGGTCTGCGTTTGGGGTCATGTACCCACACCCACACGGACGTCAGATTGGGAACAGCAGCTATGCCTGTGCAGCCATTGCATCCCAATTTACATAAATGGGACTGCCTGTACAGGGATGCATGGAACACCTGTGTATCCCTGTGCGGTTAAACATGACCCTCCATGGGCGTACACTTTAGTATGCCACATGTGAACAATGCTTTAGTAGCAATTTAGCAGGAATTTGTAAGTTATGTTGTGTTTATGTGCACTATTAATGGTTTCAGTGTATTTTTAGCGAAAATATTGTTTTGATAAACATTTGTGCAAATATCGTGCTGCCTTAAAAATCAGTAGAACCTTCTTTTTAATCTACTGGCCATGTGCTTTCAGAAAATATATGGTTGGGGGGGGGGGGGGTCTTTTACAAATTCTGAAAGCTGTAAGTGAAAAAGGAAAACCTCCAGATTTTCTAAAGCGTTTATGTACCTCCGATTTTCACTATTTCTCAAAAAGGCGCAATTTAAATATTACAAATATTTGTTATTTATCAACTCCATACAGGTTAAACTTTTATATTTAGTAGGGATTTAGCAGGAATTTTGTAAAATTAGCTGTGTTTTTATCTGCTAATAATGGTTTTAGTGTATTTTTTGCAAATATATTGGTTTGATAAACATTTGCGCAAATACCGCAGGGTCTAAAAAAAAAAAAAAAAAATCAATAGCACCTTCTTTTTAGTCTAGAGGTCATAGGCTTTCAAAAAATATATATGGTTTTGGGGATCTTTCACAAATTCTGAAAGCTGTAAGGGAAAAAATGAAAACCTTCAGATTTTTTGAGAAATTTGGATATTTTCATTTTTGCGTACGTTCAATTTTCACCATTTCGGAAAAAGGCGCAATTTAACAGTTACAAATATTTGTTATTTATTAACACAATACAGGTTAAGCTTTTATATTTAGTAGGAATTTTGTAAAATTTACTGTGTGTTTTATCTGCTAATAGTTTGTGTATTTGTTGCAAATATGTTGGTTTGATAAACATTTGCGCAAACACCGCAGGGTCTAAAAATAAAATCAGTAGCACCTTCTTTTTATTCTACTTATCATGTGCTTTCAGAAAATATATGGTTTGGAGGGTCTTTGACAAACTCTGAAAGTTAAGTGAAAAATAATAAAGCAAAGGAAAAATTGCAAAAACTGCCTGGCCACCTGAGTGTACAAAATATAGCACGGTGCCTGGCAGCGAAAGGGCTAAAACAGGGTGGATTTGATTTAAACCCCATTTTTTTTTTTTTTTTTTTTTTTATGCCATAATGTAGAGTATAAGATTTCCTATCATTTAGGCCCAGCCTTAATCCAGCTCTGAGCAATCCTCTTTTATTGTTCAGTGAGATAAAACTTGACAAACAGAGAAAAACTTTGTCAAATCCTCCCCCTTGCTGTGAGTGACAGGTGATTTACATATCTTGTGCACTAGCCTAAGACATGCATTATTTTTTAATTCCCACCCCCACTGCTTTCTTCAGCAGCTCTGCAAGGATTGGCTGTTCCACACCTCACCATGATTTGGCATGCTGAAGTCATGTGGTTACTTTTCTGTCTTTTCACTGGATGTTAGAGATCATAGCAGAAGTTCAGTGTAAGAAATACACAGGAGAAAATGAATATTGACAAGGGGAGTGTAGAGGTGGGTGGGGAGTCTGACATCACGACTCCACCCACCAAGCTCCAGACAACAGGCCCACCCACAGAATCTGCAGTTTTTCGGGTCTAATAACAGACAGAGGGGAGACATTTGACAGGTAGATACATGCAGGAGGCCTGTATATCCTTATAGATAACCCCTATGGCACTAGTTTAGAAAGGATGACATTGGGCTTACATCCACTTTAAATCATAATTTTTAAAAGAGCAACTGTCATCTCTGTCCCACAGTGCTTCCTCATCTGACCCGCTGTTGACTCACCGACAGTCCTATTCACTTTAATAGGATGGCTGGTGATGCGGCAGTGACACAAAAAGGTGAGGGACGTGGTGGCAGCAGGTGAGTGGATGCCCTCTAACAGGCGCTGCCATGATGGATCTGAAATGACAGGTGCTCTTTAAATGTAAGGACTTATTCTTGCTGGTAGTTAGAATCTTTAATATTTGCAAACAAAATGAAGGTTTCCTATTTAGAATAATAAGCTGTCAGGTTAGTAAAACAGCGATATATCAGAACTGATTCAATCATACAGTTTGTCTTGTACAAAGTTTTGCAAAACAATGGGATAAAGGAATATTCCTGAACTTTGTTTTATCTCATGGTTACTGTGAAATTGTGTGAATGCATCAATGCAGAGCATGTTATCTCAGCATGCAGAGATTGGATTCATTGAATGAGTTTACCAAAAATGTAAATATTGCAGAATATACAGCCTCATGCTACCTAACTAAGCATCATTTCATGCTGAATAAACTAAATGATTAATGTATCTTAATTACTATCTATAGATAGATTTTTACTCCAAAAGCATTTTATTAAAATAAATTTGATAAAAAAAAAAAAAAAAAAAAAAAAAAAAATCGAAAAATACGATTTAAAAAGGAAAAAAAAAAATCAGATTTTTGAAAAAAAAAAAAAAAAAAAAAAATCATTGATTCTTATTCACCCTGCTTTAAAATGTTAACTATGCAGCGCCATGAATATTACCAAGCAGCCCGACATAAAATAGAGACAACTTGCTTGGTTGTGTCCATTTATCTACACCAGGGGTCTCAAACTGGCGGCCCTCCAGCTGTTGCAAAACTACAAGTCCCATGAGGCATTGCAAGGCTGACAGTTACAAGAATGACTCCTACAGGCAGAGGCATGATGGGACTTGTAGTTTCGCAACAGCTGGAGAGCCACCAGTTTGAGACCCCTGATCTACACACTTCCAACCAATGCTTTTGATACTGAAGATTGCAGTGACACACCACAGCAGGTAAATCAGGAAGGCTGAATTGTGACACAAATGTAGACAGATAACATACAATTTGAAAGACAAACATCATCTATTTTTCTTTATTCATGTCATGTAAGGTCTGTTCTGTATTATCCCACCAGCACAATTGCCGACTGCCTAACTGGGAATGTACGTCATGATTTTGATGTTAAATACTATCATTATGGCACCAGCTAGCTGCCATAACCTAGTATCGTTTTTTTCTCTTAGGCGGCCAGCTTTTAGATAAAAGTGATCACTTTTATAGATGGTGGGAGAGGTGCCGCCTTCCGTCCTTCCTGGTCAATTCCAAGTTTACTGGAGCCGCCTGTAAACCCGGAACCAACCCGATGCAGCCAAAGGCTAGGCAGGAAGTCGAGTGAGGGCTCTATGCCCTTGGAGGACCGAAGCAACATTAAACGTCACTTCCGTTTTTTTCCTTTTGCTTTTAAGGGTAAATGAGATATCTGGGGTATTTTCTTAATAAAGAGGACCTGTCATGCTTATTTCTATTACAAGGGATGTTTACAAGGGACAGCATAAAAATGAAATAAATACATTTAAAGCATCCCATCCCTCTGTGTTTGCGTGCAAAAGTAAATGCATATGCAATTTAAAGCGCTGCCTATGAAGATTTCTAAGTGCCTTCGTTTGTCGCCATTCCACGAGCATGCGCAATTTGAAAGCGTGACATTTTAGGCTCGATTCGCATCTATACATGTTACGTTTGAGCATCTCTGCAGTGCTTTTGCTGTGCTTTCTGCTTTTAACCGTGTTTTTACCGCGATTTGTGTCTTTTTTTTTACATTCACTGTATATAGCTGGTTGCTAAGGAGCAGGTCGGGAAGCCGGCCGCCGCATCCTTAGCAACGGATGAGTCATCAGCTGTAAAAAAAAAAAAAAAATTGGCATAAAGCCCCCCCAGGTCTATACCAGGCCCTTCGGTCTGGTATGAATTTGGAGGGGACAGCTCTATGCCAAAAAAACAAAATTATATATAAAATAAATGCCGTGGGGGCCCCCAGATCCCTGTCCCACCGCTGTGTAAATGGGTATTGGGTACATCGTACACCTACCCATTCACCAAAAAAGTAGTGAAACGTAAAAAAAAAACCACAAGAGCCGTTTTTTTGACAAGTCCTTTATTAAAAAAAAAAATAGCTCTGTCTCCTACCCGAGCTGTCTCTTCCTGATGTCATCTCTCCCGAAGCTGTCTTCTTCCTTGCCACTGGTTACCTGCTAAAAATAAAAAAGTCCACTCTTGTCATGATGCTGTCTTCCTCCATTGTGACGTCCCCCGCTGTCTGGAATGTCTTATGCAGTCATGGGACATGGCCATCTGATGACGTCACCTGGAGAGCCTTAGCGAGTAACCGGCATTGAGGAAGAAGACTGCTCGGGGGGAAGACAGAGCTATTTTTTTTTTAAATAAAGGACCTGTTCACATAAATCTTTGTTCGATCTCCATGCCACTGAAGACCCTCTGTTCTTAGCAAGAGAGACTTGCAAGTTACCTTTACTGATCCCCAAAAGGAGAGAATACTTTTTTTTGCACAGAAATCCTCCCTATGCAGTAGGTACTAGGAAACCACGTACAAAATTATGACACGTTGGTATAGAACCCCATTAGTTCTAGATATTCCCTCTTCAGACAGATCTTTGCTGGCTTTGTGGCCTCCATTCGGGTACCCTTCTACATATTTTTTGGGAGTGTCCTACGCTTGCCACTTTCTGGCAAACAGTGCTTAAGCTTACACATAAGTTCACAGACATTTCATTACAAGATAACCCAGCTGCTGTCCTGCTTAACCTCACCCCATTGTCAAGGAAACGTTACCACAAATCCCCTCAAATACCTCCTTAATGCTGAACGGGCTTGCATTGCGCCTCTGTGGAAGCAACAGTCTGCCCCAACGATGGCTCAGTGCTTCGCAAGAGTGAAGGATATAGAGCAAATGGAAGATCTGACCTCGGATCTGCAGGATAAGTCAGAGGAACACAAGTCCAGATGGCATCACCGGGACCTCTTCCGCTTCTCTGATGAATTCCTCCAATAAACCTAATTAAGATTCTTTGTCAGAGGTTCCCACTGCTGGACTGATGCTGCTGATGCCTTCTCCCGGGAGGTGACCCCTCCATCACTCCACCACCCTTTTTCTTTTCTTTTTTCTTCCCCTCTTATCTCTCCCCCTCACTCTTTCTTCTGCTTCTTTTCAAATAAATAGATGAAAATATGGTGTGTACAGGATAGCATTCTCTACCCTATTTTAGACTTCCCTCTATGATGTGATGGATTTCCCTGTCAATTTAGGTATATCCCGCCTCGGACAGGTTCGCCTTCGGTACAGCCTGCTCGAGAGATTTCATACATGTAGATAATAATGTTTTGTATTTCTTATTGCCTTCCAGATTCTGATAAGCCCCCCGCCCACAGACCCTGACAACCACCGGCCAGGGTGGGCCTTGTCCCATTCAACAAAAAGCACCGCCATGTTGAGGGCATGCTGTCTGGTATGGTTGAGGGGGGGGGCACTGGCTCGTCTCCTCCTTTCCTGACCTGCTGTGCTGCATGCTTGGATAAGGGTCTAGTATGGATTTTGGGTGGGGAACCCACGCCATTTTTTTTTTTTTTTAATTAAAAAAAAAAAAAATTGGCGTGTGGGTGTCCCCTCCAAATCCATACCAGACCGAAGAACCTGGTATGGACTGGGGGGACCCCACGCCATTTTTTTCATGAATCTGCCCCTAACAGCTGATGACTCGCCCATTGCTAAGGATGCAGCGGCCAGCTTCCCGCCATGCTCCTAAACAACCAGCTATATATAGTGAATGTAAAAAAAATAAAGGAAAAACAAACAAAAAAAAGACAAATTGCAAAATGCAAATAGTGGTAAAATCGGGGTAAAGACACAGAACTTATGTTTTGGATGCATTTTGCAGGAAAAAAAGTCCCCGAACCTTTCCAAAAAACGCAGAGGCACAAAAATGCATTGATGTGAACGTGTTTCATAGGAACCCATGTTAAAAAAAATTCCCTGCAAAATGCAAAAAGCATCAAAAAACGTATTAGTGTGAATCAAACCTTGTGTATCTATGTACTCGGCCCAACATCACCTTTCACATTAAACCAAAAAAATTGGGCTAAATTTACTTTTTTTCCCTTTTAATTTTTTATTAAAGTGTTTTTTCCCCCCAAAAGCCTGCTGATGCCGGCTGTTTGAAAGACCACTGCGCAAATACAGTGTGACTTAAACAATATTGCAACGGCCACCATTTTATTATCTAGGGTCTCTGCTTAAAAAAAAAAAAAAAAAAAAAGAAGAAATATATGTTTGGGGCTTCCAAGTAATTTTCTAGCAAAAAATACAGAATTTTTACTTGTAAACAACAAATGTCAGATAAAGGCCTGATCTTTAAGTGGTTAAAGAGACCCTGGATCCCCCTTTTCTCCACCTTAAAATATCAATTTTTTGGTCTTCGATGGCCCCAAAGAACACTTCTTCCTTGTGTGGCAAAACAATGTAAAGTGCAGCTGGATGTCCATCTTTTTGTATGACTTCAGCAGCACATGGCAGACTTTAAATCTCAGCACCACATATGTATGCTGGAGGGAGGCTTAGGCCATAGAGGAGTCAAAAAGCAAACAAAAATTCTTGTTGATCGTCAGGTCGCTCATTTTTCGTGCCGTTAGTGTGCCAGCTGCGATAAATGATTTTTATGCCACCAACCAAACTGCCTGATCCAATATGCTTGATTTGTTTAAAGAAAAACAAAGCAAATGACGACACAATTGTATATGCCATTTTCGTCTCTCAATCGACAGAACGTACGGTTTTCAGCTTGTCTATGGCTGGCTTTATGGCGGGCAACACAGTGATGTAGTGGTTAGCACTTTTACCTAGCAGCAAAAAGGGTCACTGGTTTGAATCCCGAGCACGATACCATCTGCCTAGAGTTTGTATGTTCTCCCTTTGTTTCCTCCCTCCGGGTACTCCGGTTTCCTCCCACACTCTAAAGACATTCTGGTAGGGTAATTGGATCCTGTCTAAATTGGCCCTAGTATGTATGAATATGTGTTAGGGACCTTAGGTTGTAAGCTCCTTGAGGGTAGGGTAGACTGCGTAAATTGACGGCGCTATATAAGTACCTGTAATAATAATAATAATTTAGGAACATGCTGCCGCCACAGTGCTGGTTGACATAGAAACCTAGAGTGACAGTGAGGCACTGAGGTAGGGCAGGGGTGAGAGTAATACCCCTGCTCAATGGATAGGAACTGGTTACTGGATAAGGGAAGAGGAGTTGGAATTAGTCCTGGTCACAGGAGTAGGTACAGAGGTGACTGGAGGTTGGGGAGGTTATTACTTTTTAAGAATATTTAAAAAAAAAAAAAAAAAGTGAACTAACCCTTTATACCATCCTGCAAGCCTACTCACAAAAAACTGGAGTGGGTATGGGGCAACCATTGGATTATTTAAAAAGCAGCAGTGATCAATGCCGGTTCAGTGCTTGCTTTTTACTACCACAATGTGAATAGAGAGTTAGTACTTATAACAATGCAAGCAGTCTCCAATAAACACCAAACTTTCCATTCCTTCTTGAATATGTGTTTAACCACTTCAATACCGGGCACTTCCCCCCTTCCTGTCCAGCACAATTTTCAGCTTTCAACGCTGTTGCACTTTGAATGACAATTGCGTGGTCATGCAACACTGTACCCAAAATTGTTATCATTTTCTTCCTACAAATAGAGCTTTCTTTTAATGGTATTTGATCACCACTGCGGTTTTTATTTTTCGCACTATAAAAAAAAAAAAAAAAAAAAAAACTGATGGGCACAGATAGGTGGCACTGGATAGGCAGCACTGATGAGGAGCTACTGACAGGCATGTCTGAGCGGCATCTGAAGGGCCCTGGCAGGCATTACTGATGGGGCACTGGCATGCGTTTATTATGGGGCACAGGCTGGCAGGTGATGGGCACATATGATGGGGGCTGCACTGATAATCAATGTGCTGATTATCAGTGCAGACCCCCCCTCTGACAGGGAGAGCCACCGATCGGCTCTCCCTGTCAGCGTGAATCGGGGAAAGCCGTTTATCGGTACTTCCTGGTTCACGCGAATGATCAGCTGTGATTGGTCACAGCTGATCACGTGGTAAGAAGCCTCTGTCAGAGGCTCCATACCACGATCGGAGTTGTGGTGTGTCAGACTGACACACAGCACCTCCGATCGCCGTGCGCCAGCTTGTTATCCCGATCACGTCATATGATGTATGAACAGGATAACTAAACCACTTTGCTGCCGTCATATTGCTATATGGCAAGTGGTTAAAGTAAAACCATATAATGAAAATACATAGACTGCCACTGCCACCATTTTTCTATCTTAATATGTTTCTAAAGGTGCTATTGGCATGAAATTTTCACCACATGTCAGTAACAACCCAAAACTAATAAGTTCAGAAATTAAAGTGGAGGTTTGCTGAAAAAAAAAAAAAGCCAGCAGCTACAAATACTGCAGCTGCTGACTTTTAACATATGGACACTTACCTGTCCAGAGAGCCCGCGGTGTCGGCAGCCGAAGCCGATCCGTCCTTCGGCTCTCGGCTGCTGCCGCCCCCATCCTCGGTAAGGGAATAAGTGAAGCCGTGCGGCTTCACTTCCTGGTTCCCTACTGCGCATGCGCGAGCCGCGCGTCCTCACAGGTCCCTGCTGTATTCTGTGTCTCACAGAATACAGCGGGGGAGGACGGGGTAGGCAGCAGAAGTGGCGTAGGCCACCGCAATCACCGCGGTGATCTATGCCAGGAAGTGGGAGCAAATACCTGTATTAGACAGGTATCTGCTCCCTCCTCCCCCCTGAAAGGTGCCAAATGTGACACCGGAGGGGGGGAGGAATCCAAAAAGTGGAAGTTCCATTTTTGGGTGGAACTGCACTTTAAGTTATGTGTAATAAAATGGAATGACACAGGGAAAAGGTATTGAACACATGAAGAAAGGGAGGTGCAAAAAGGCATGGAAAGCCAAGACACCAGTTGAAATCTATCAGTAATTAGGAAGCAATCCTGCCCCTTGTCAGTTCAAATGGAGTCTTAACTGATGGCCTATAAAAAGGTGTCTCATTACCAAGGTGTCACTCAAAAAACCTCTCACGATTGGTAAAAGCAAAGCGCTCTCTCAAGACCTTTGCAACTTTATTGTTGGAAAATATACTGTTATTATTGGTTACAGTAGGATAGCTAAACTTCTGAATGTTCCAGTGAGCACTGTTTGGGCCAAAATCCGGAAGTGGAAAGAACATAATTTCACCATAAACCGGCCACGACCAGGTGCTTCTCACAAGAATTCTGACAGAGGGGTAAAAGGAATTATCAGAAGACCTGGAATTAGCAGGTACAATTGTTTCAAAGAAAACAATAAGTAATGCACTCAACTGCCATGGCCTGTATGCACGCTTACCACACAAGACTCCATTGCTAAAGAAAAAGCATGTTGAAGCTCATTTAAAGTTTGCTGCATAACATTTAGACAAGCCTGTGAAATACTGGGAGAATATAGTCTGGTCATATGAGGACAAAATTGAACCCTTTGGATGCCAAAATACACACCATGCTTGGAGGTCAAATGGCACTGCACATCACCCCAAAAACACCCCCATACCAACAGTCAAGTTTGGAGGTGGGAACATCTTGGTGTGGGGTTGTTTTTCAGCAAACGATAGTGGCAAACTTCATGTCATTGAAGGAAGGACGGATGGGAAAATGTACCAAGACAGAAATATTGATAAAAATCTGCTGCCATCTATCAGGATGATGAAGATGAAACAAGGGTGGACATTTCAGCAAGACAATGATCCCAAATACAAAGCCAAGGAAACTCTCGATTGGTTCTAAAGAAAGAAAATAAAGCTGCTAGAATGGCCCAGTCAATCACCTGACTTTAATCCAATAGAAAATCTATGGAAAGAACTAAAGATCAGAGTCCTTCAAGATTTGAAATGAGGAAAAACAGAAAAACAGAGCGCTAAAATAAATACATAGAGCAGCTACATACGATGTGACAAACAACAATGAATAATG
Source organism: Aquarana catesbeiana (assembly GCF_042186555.1). Lineage (NCBI taxonomy): Eukaryota > Metazoa > Chordata > Amphibia > Anura > Ranidae > Aquarana > Aquarana catesbeiana. The sequence goes on from NC_133328.1 coordinate 82,621,365, forward strand.
TGAATAAAAAATGTAGCGCATAAACGTGGTAAATGTTCTCCACAAAACACCTCAATGGTGAAAATCGTGTGTGATTAATATCAAAGGCAAAACAAAAATATAAGTGAAGAAGAAGTCCATATAAATGAACTTGGAACACATAAATGTCTCTGCAGATGTGTATAAACAGAACTACTGGCTGTGGGAAAGTTCGTGATGTAAATAAAAACTGGGTGGGTCAACACATGGATGCGACTTCCGTCTAGGATTCCAACAAGGTAAGACAATAATAAGCTGGACTCTTACCAGATCTCGTGGACTCCCCTGTCGTATGACATGGAGTCATGTAAGCGTTTCACCACACCAGGTCTGTAGATCGATATCCAGATCAACAAGGGTCATAAGTGTCGATTCCCCAGGTTCTCACGGGATCATCAAACAAATCCTTGTAGTGAATATAAGCGAAGTTCTGGCGACTGAAGTGTATGATGTATAGCCAGGATATGATGTATATGATGTATAGCCAGGATATACTTCTACTGGGAATGCCCCAGTAAAGACCTATGGGTCGAAACATGTCGGGCTTATTTACCTTCTCTTAGGTTGCCCCATATATATATTTTTTATTCTGTGATCACTTTGTTTTTATGTATCTTGTTTTATTACAATAAAAAGATACCACCGTTTTATCTGCACTATGGAGAAGCTCTTTTTTTCTTTCCACATATGATTGGGAGAGGATTAATATAGCCCAACCTGGCTATACATCATACACTTCAGTCGCCAGAACTTCGCTTATATTCACTACAAGGATTCGTTTGATGATCCCGTGAGAACCTGGGGAATCGACACTTATGACCCTTGTTGATCCGGATATCGATCTACAGGCCTGGTGTGGTGAAACGCTTACATGACTCCATGTCATACGACAGGGGAGTCCACGAGATCTGGTAAGAGTCCAGCTTATTATTGTCTTACCTTGTTGGAATCCTAGAGGGAAGTCGCATCCATGTGTTGACCCACTCAGTTTTTATTTACATCATAAACTTTCCCACAGCCAGTATTTCTGTTTATACACATCTGCAGAGACATTTATGTGTTCCAAGTTCATTTATATGGACTTCTTCTTCACTTATATTTTTGTTTGCCTTTGATATTAATCACACACGATTTTCACCATTGAGGTGTTTTGTGGAGAACTTCAAGATTTGAAGACTGTGTGGAAGAATGGGCCAAAATTACACCTGACTAATGCATGTGACTAGTTTCTCTATACAGGAGGCATCTTGAAGCTCATTACCAACAAAGGATTTTGTACGAAGTATTAAATACATTTCAGTTAGCGTGTTCAATGCATTTTCTCTGTATCATTCCATTTTATTACACATAACTTCATTTTTGAACGTATTTGTTTGGGTTTCTTTGTATGTATGGATTGCATGGGTTGTTACCGACATGTGGTGAAAATTTCATGTCAATAGCACCTTAAGAAATATATTTACCTTGAAAAATGGTGACGTGTTCAATACTTATTTTACTTGCTGTATATTCAGAACATGTCTGTATATAGGGAGGTTTCCTTCCTCTTTTGCTCACCTTTCTCCTAGCAGCGAACTGCACTCTCTCAGCATTTGTAAAATTCCCAAGAGTAAAGTCTAAATCCAGGATGGTGCAGCTTTGCATCATCACTTGCCACGTTATGGCTGAAAGAGTAAGGAACAGCAATGGAAAGCACAGAACTGGTATTGCTAAAACACTACAAATACAATGTATTGGTAAATTGGGCATGGCAAGCATTCCTGCTGCACCCCTAGACCTGTTTGGCTTTGGGTCAGCACAGAACAAATCATATTCAGAGGGTTAAAATATATAAATATGTGGCGCTAGCAAACCTAATCAATAAAAATCAGTGAATCTTCAATAATAAATGCTAAAATGTGAAAATCTAACCATCAGGCAGTGATAACCTAAAATCAAAGGCAATGATGAAGCCTAAATGTGCAAATTAAAGCAAAGAGATCACCACAATATTAACTTCAAAGTGCAAACAATAAAATAAATGACCAATAAGTATCCTGAAAAAATGTGCACATTTAGGCTTCATCATTGCCTTAGATTTTAGGTTATCACTGCCTGGTGGTTGGATTTTCGCATTTATTATTGAAGATTCACTGATTTTTATCGATTAGGTTTGCTAGCGCCACATATTTATATATTTTTTTGTATTTGCAGTGTGGGAACACTTGTTTATGTTGGCAGCTTCTCTTTTTACCTTTAGTAGTATTTATGTGGTTTTGCGCATTAGTTTACCCCCATATTAATTTGTATTTTGGGTTCCCTGTAATCTTCTCATCTTTACCTCAAATGTCAATCTTACTTAGGGCACTTTCACACTGGAACAGGGGGAGGGGCAACGGCTGTAAAGCGCCGCTAGTTTTAGCTGCGCTTTACTGTCGTTTTAGCGGCACTTATCGGCCGCTAGCGGGGAGCTTTTAACACCCGGTAGTGGCCGAAAAAAGGCTTAAAAGCGCCCGCAAAGCACCGCTGCCGAAGCCATTGTTTTCAATGGCAGGGGAGTTTTGCCATATTCACCGCTCCCACAACCCCCAAAGATGCTGCTTGCAGGGCTTTTTTCCCATTCTGCAAGCGCACCGCTCCAGTGTGAAAGCACTCGGACTTTTACACTGGAGCTGCAGGGGAGGCGTTTTTCAGGCGCTGTTTTTAGCCCTTTAGTGCCTGAAAAACGCCTTAGTGTGAAAGCAGCCATGCTGTACCTGGCACAGTGAAATGACCAATTTTCACTCTTTTCTTGAATCCTGCTTTTTATTTTCTGTATTCAGGGCTCATGCACAGGACATTTTGTAAACTCTCCTAGATGCCTTTCTCCTAGCAGCATTTTGGCAAAATATAAAACAAAAAAAAAACCCCACGCCCCACAATGTAAAAGCGTGTAACGCATTTAGCCATGTATTCATTTTCTTGACCAGAATAAATAATATATTCTGGCCACTGAAATGAACAAACCCTCAAGCACTAAATGCGTCTAACATTAATGCAAATTTAGAAGCGTCAATCGTTCTTTTTCTGCCCAAACTCTGCTGCTCCTGGACGCACTGGCAGTGGGTTTTTTTTCCTGCCACTAAACGCTGCCTCCCCCCGTGCCACGGGCACCACTGCATCACCCCTCCATGCCAAGGGAACCACCGCAGCCTCCCCCCCGTGCCAAGGGAACCACCGCTGCCTCCCCCCGTGCCAAGGGTACCCCCACAGCTTCCCCCCATGCGGGGGGCATCACCGCAGCCTCCCCCCGTGCCAAGGGAACCAACGCAGCCTCCCCCCGTGCCAAGGGAACCACCGCAGCCCCCCCCCCGTGCCAAGGGTACCACCGCTGCCTCCCCCCGTGCCAAGGGTACCCCCACAGCTTCCCCCCATGCGGGGGGCATCACCGCAGCCTCCCCCCGTGCCAAGGGAACCAACGCAGCCTCCCCCCCGTGCCAAGGGAACCACCGCTGCCTCCCCCCGTGCCAAGGGTACCCCCACAGCTTCCCCCCATGCGGGGGGCATCACCGCAGCCTCCCCCCGTGCCAAGGGAACCACCGCAGCCTCCCCCCGTGCCAAGGGAACCACCGCAGCCTCCCCCCGTGCCAAGGGAACCAACGCAGCCTCCCCCCGTGCCAAGGGAACCACCGCAGCCTCCCCCGTGCCAAGGGAACCACCGCAGCCTCCCCCCGTGCCAAGGGAACCACCGCAGCCTCCCCCCGTGCCAAGGGAACCAACGCAGCCTCCCCCCGTGCCAAGGGAACCAACGCAGCCTCCCCCCGTGCCAAGGGAACCACCGCAGCCTCCCTCGTGCCAAGGGAACCACCGCAGCCTCCCCCCGTGCCAAGGGAACCACCGCAGCCTCCCCCGTGCCAAGGGAACCACCACAGCCTCCCCCCGTGCCAAGGGAACCACCGCAGCCTCCTCCCGTGCCAAGGGCAACTCAACCAACTCCATGCAGTGTCAGCACAGCCTCCTCCATGCACCTGTAATTATTGCACACACAGTACAGTCTATAGGAAATGAGATGTCCCTGCCTGTCCATGGTAAGTCTATGGGGCGTCACCACAGGCGGGTGTCAGCCGGCCCCTCACACACAGCTCCCCCCACTATACCGGGGCCGGTGAGGAAATGCCCGACCGAGCAGGGAGGGGGGAGGGCAGGAAACGGGGGCCGCAGCGACGCAGCGCCGGTCCACTCACTTACCTGGGCAGGATCGGATGATGACTGGCCGCTGCGTCCGACCAATGGCAGCGCTCAATCTGCTTCTCCCCGCGCACGCTCATTGGCCGATCACACTTCGCTGGATCGCCGACGTAGGGCGGGACGTCACGCACATGCGCAGAGGCAGCAGACGGAGAGGCAGGGAAGTGCGGCGGTGTCCGGCCTGGGCCGCCATGGCGGTGTGAGGCGGGGAGCGGGCGCGGGGAGTTCGCTGAAGCCGGTTGGTGTGGGGCGGGGCATGCTGGCACTTGTAGTGTCGCCGGGAGTAGCGGACGCCTCACAGGCAGGAGAGGGGTGTGGGGCCGGGTTCTGTGTCTCTGAGAGTGTCCCGGCATGACCTACCAGTCACTGGATTGGTCAGAGAGAGAGGTGAGGGAGTCTGGAAATGCCGCTTCCCTGACAGCTATACCTGTGCCGGGTGTGAGCACACAGGGTCTGACATTTCTATACACAATACTCCTTTCCTCTCCCCATACGGCTTTCTTATATAGAAATATTATCACCTGAAGTGTCTTCTATAATTGGTCCTCTGTACCCCACCCCCGCAACACTGAGTGGTTCATCCCCCTGACCTCAGCATCCCACTAGGACACAGTAATATCATGGAGGTCATCGGGAGGAGCCACTGAGCACTGCGGGGGGCGCCGCAGATCGACACTCCCAGAAGTCACACAAGCAGATCATTTCTCTGCAACAGAACAGCGTTCAGCGGGAAAGGTGAATATTTCCTTATCTCGCAGGAACAGCTTTTGGTGACAAATTCATGGGGGCTCTTTTTAATGGGGCGTTAGAAGCAGACGGATGAGTCATGCTTTTACCACCTACAAGGAGACACATCACTGTGCCGGTGCTGTGCAGAAAATGTAACTTGGTTTATCGCAGGGATCCTCAAACTACGGCCCTCCAGCTGTTGCGGAACTACACGTCCCATGAGGCATTGTAGAACGCTGACATTCACAGACATGACTAGGCATGATGGGAATTGTAGTTTCTGAACAACTGGAGGGTCATAGTTTGAAGACCCCTGGTTTATCGCCTTTGATAAATGATGCTTGTCAGACAGCCTGTTGAAGTTAGTGGGGCCACACTGCATTCACAAGCCAAACATTCACTCCCAGTTGGTGGTGTAGTGTGTAATGCAAAATCCCTGTTTGCCTGAGGCCTAGTTCACCCCACAAAAACATCCTCCAGAACCGTTCCGGATGAGTTTGTACATTTACATTTTTAATGGATTCCAGTGCATTTTTGATGTGTTTCCAGTCCAGATGCTTTTTTCCTGTTTGTTTTCCTATTTCTTTTTCAGGGCCAGTTCACACCATAGAAATGCAATCCAGATGCGTTCCTGATACTTTTCTGCATAAGTGTTTTTGATGCTATCCAGTGCGTTTTTGGTGCTATCCAGTGCATTTTTCCCCTCCTTTTTTTTTTTTTCCTTAACGTTAAAGCAGTTGTAAACTGCTGGATGTTTATTTTTTGTAGCCTGCAAGGTAAAGTTATCCGCTAGTATGCATCACATTATGTTAAACTTACTTTAAAGTGAAGCATTCCAGCGGCGAGATGTCAGAGCTGCAGGAGCTCCCATCTTCACCCTTCTTACTTTTGGGGTTCGCAGACTCTGGCTCTGAGACTGGGTGGACCTGCAGTGACATTACTGCCGCCTTTTACCACACAGGGCTCTGAAGAAACAGCCTGGGTGGCCTTTCCTTCAGAGCGCATGCGCCAGTGATGTTACTGGCTGCATGTAATGTAAATATCTCCTAAATGGTGCATGTTTAGGAGAGATTTACACCAATGGTTCACAACCTCAGTCTTCAAGTAACCCCCAACGGGCCATGTTTTGGTAACTTCCTTTAGATAAAATAGCTCTTATCAATACCATGTTATTGATATTGATTTAAAGCAGCTGTGCAAAGTAAAGGAAAACCTGAAAACGTGGCCCGTTGAGATACACACTACCTGTAGGTAAACCTTCTTATAGGTAAAACTCAGAGATGGAATTTTACTTCCACTTTAATCAAGGACATGTGTGTTCCAGTGTGTTTTTGAAGAGTTTTACCGCTTTCCAGTGCAGTAAAAATGCAGCATTGAACTGTGCCATTAAAAATCATATAACCTTCTATCCATGCGTTTTTGGTGCAGAAAAAAAACACACTGGACTGCATGTTGTGTGAACTGGCCCTTACCATACTGGGGTCCAGTGCGTTTTTGATGCGTTTTACTGCGTTTCTACTAGTACAGTTCTGTGAAGGAAAAAATACAGTGTGTGTTTTTTTTTTTTTCTGGAACGCACTGAAACTGCAAGCACTGGTGTGAACTATGCCATAGAAAACCATGTAACTTCCTTTCTTTGCATTTTGAATTCAGAAAAAAAGCACTGGAATGCACGTGGTGTGAACTAGCCCTGAGGATAAAAAAATCAACCGGAAAAAAAAGAAATTAAACATTCAAGTAGAACTATAGAAAAAACATTTTTTAAGCTATTTGTGTCCCATTGCAAAGATTTACTTTCTGTCCCATAGCCAAAACGGGAAGTAAGAGAAAATCCCTGCAAATTAAGGGAATCCCTTTGGTTACCAGAACTAGTGTCCCCATTGGAAAATTTCCCCTTTGGAGACAATTAAAAATTTGGGATTTTCTTTTACCTGCTTAGCGACTGCCCCACATACATCTGCTGCAGCAGGACGGTCGCTGTGCACTGGATCGCTTTTCTGGTAGGTAATCAGCGCTTCCAGGTAAGGTGTGCACAAGCCCACCATCTCAGCACAAGTCAATCAGTGGGTCCCAGCTAATGATTGATTGCTAGGACCTGCTAAATGGATTTGTCATATACAGAAGAGCTCTGTACACTGGTCGCTTAGTAAAAGCAGCACTTAACACACACATTACACATTGTTAAGCACACAATTAACCCCTTGATTAACCCTAGATGTTAAGCCCTTCCCAGCCAGTCATTAGAGTGACAGTGTATACTATAAGCACTGATCGCTGTATTAGTGTCACTATTGCTGTAATTGTCAGTTAGTGTCAGATTTCTCACCACAGTCCCATTATAAGTTGCTGATCACCACTGTTAGTAGTATAATAAAAGTAAATTCCAGTGTATATACAGTGCCTTGCAAAAGTATTCACCCTCTTGGCTTTTTACCTATTTTGTTACATCACAGCCTTTAGTTCAATGTTTTTTTAATCTGAATTATATGTGATGGATCAGAACACAATAGTCTAAGTTGTTGACATAAAATTAGAAAAATATATACATAAAACTATTTTTCATTAATTAAAAACTGATAATTGGCATGTGTGTATGTATTCACCCCCTTTGTTATGAAGCCCATAAAAAGCTCTGGTGCAACCAATTACCTTCAGAAGTCACATAATTAGTGAAATGATGTCCACCTGTGTGCAATCTAAGTGTCACATGATCTGTCATTACATATACACACCTTTTTGAAAGGCCCCAGAGGCTGCAACACCTAAGCAAGAGGCACCACTAATAAAACACTGCCATGAAGACCAAGGAACTCTTCAAACAAGGGACAATGTTGTACAAGTCAGGGTTAGGTTATAAAAAAAAATTCCAAATCTTTGATGATCCCTAGGAGCACCATCAAATTTATCATAACCAAATGGAAAGAACATGGCACAACAGCAAACCTGCCAAGAGACGGCCGCACACCAAAACTTACAGACCGGGCAAGGAGGGCATTAATCGGAGAGGCAGCACAGAGACCTAAGGTAACCCTGGAGGAGCTGCAGAGTTCCACAGCAGAGACAGGAGTATCTGTACACAGGACGAAAATAAGCCATACCCTCCATAGAGTTGGGCTTTATGGAAAAGTGACCAGAAGAAAGCCATTACTTTCAGAAAAAACAAAATGGCACGTTTTGAGTTTGCGAAAAGGCATGTGGGAGACTCCCAAAATGTATGGAGAAAGGTGCTCTGGTCTGATGAGACTAAAATTGAACTTTTTGGCCATCAAAGAAAACTCTATGTCTAGGGCAAACCCAACACATCACATCACCCAAAGAACACCACCCCCACAGGAAAACATGGTGGTGGCAGCATCATGCTGTGGGGATGTTTTTCAGCAGTCGGGACTGGGAAACTGGTCAGGGTTGAGGGAAAGATGGATGGTGCTAAATACAGGGATGTTCTTGAGCAAAACCTGTACCACTCTGTGATTTGAGGCTAGGAGGGAGGTTCACCTTCCACCTGGACAATGACCCCAAACACACTGCTAAAGCAACTCTTGAGTGGTTTAAGGGGAAACATGTAAATGAGTTGGAATGGCCTAGTCAAAGCCCAGACCTCAATCCAGTAGAAAATCTGTGGTCAGACTTAAAGATTGCTGTTCACAAGCGCAAACCATCCAATTTGAAGGAGCTGGAGCAGTTTTGCAAGGAGGAATGGGCAAAAATCCCAGTGGTAAGATGTGGCAAGCTCATAGAGACTTATCCAAAGCAACTTGGAGCTGATAGCCACAAAAGGTGTCTCTACAAAGTATTGACTTTAGGGGGGTGAATAGTTATGCACATTGACTTTTTCTGTTATTTTGTCCTATTTGTTGTTTGCTTCACAATAAAAAAAAAATCTTCAAAATTGTGGGCATGTTCTGTAAATTAAATGATGCAAATCCTCAAACAATCCAGGTTAATTCCAGGTTGTAAGGCAACAAAACACGAAAAATGCCAAGGAGGTGAATACTTTTGCAAGGCACTGTATCCCATAGTTTGTAGACGTTATAACTTTCATATACTTATTGCGACTTTTTTTTTACCACAGCTTTGTAGCAGAAATAAATTTAGGAAAAACCTTGATTTTTTTTTTTAAATCTTTTATTGGATATGTTTCATAGCAGAAAGTAAAAAATGTTATTTGTTTTTTTTTCAAAATGTTTTTATTGTGAGCAGCTGTCATTGGACACAGCTATTCATGTGGTAAAGGGCCGCTGTGATTGGCCCTTTAGCCTGATATGTGATCAGTTGAGTCCGAAGAACTCAGCAATTAGAGAGCGCTCTGCGCAATAACGGGAGGCTGCCCTCCCAGCAAAGTAAACCCGTACTGTAGCCGGCTTTCGGCTATAGCGGGGGCAGGAAGGGGTTAAAGCTCTCTGTATGCTAGTCAAAGCACCTGTCACTAAATAAAATGATTTGCTTACAGTCCTGTTTACACTTTGCTTTAAAAATTATACCCCATGTTGCTTTAGAGGTGCTTTAATGCCTCCATAGAAGCTCGATTTAAGCACCTGAACCTTTTGTGAGGATTTTATTCAGCTTTAGCTTCACTTTGTTTTGGAGATATTGCAGGTATGAGATACCAACACACACATAGCATCTGCCAAGCTTTAAAATAGCATATTAAAAGCATTGCAGAAGCATCAAAAACTCATGTTGAAGTGGTAGGCACTTTAATGTGTGTTGAAGTCGAAGTACGTAAATGAGCCCACAAGGTAACGCAATGCCTAATAGCAAAAAATTGCCTGGTTGCGAAGGGGGTAAAACCTTCCAGAGGGCAAGTGTTTATTTTCGATGATAAACAGGACAAGTAGTGTGAATCTCTCTCACAGACGGCAATAACAACCTGACAGGTGTTCTAATCCATCTTCCCTCCATACAACAGTAAACAAAAAAAAAAGTTTTGCCTTTCGTTCTATCAACAGGAGTGTGTTCATTCCGGGGGGGTCCATGGTGTGCATGTTGGATTTCTTCCATCTGAAAGCCAAAAGTTTGGCATTTGGGTAATTAATGCATATCGCTTTCTCACCAGCTCCTAAGCTTGCTATAAAAAATGATCCACCACAGATCAATTTTCAGAGGGGTGGTGACCACACTTGTGAATGAACCCTTAGTGGTTGGAACGTATATATATCAAATTGATGGGACTTGTAGTTTTGCAACAGCTGGAGGTCCACATATCCCTGCTGTAGATCATGATCCTTCTCTTAACAGCTACAGTTTACTACTCTATTAAAATGCTAAACGCTCCTAACAGCTGTTTTCAAGCATTTTTTTTCTTTATCTTCATGTACTGTAAAACCGCAAAAAAAAGGTAAAGCTCCTAAAAGCTACTAAAATGTTACTACAAGCTGGCAAAAAAATGCTATTAGTGTTTTTCCTTCATTTTTTTTCCTGCGTTTGAGCTTATAAAAATGCTAGTGTGGATGGAGCCTAAATTTTCCAAAAAATTGTGACAAAAAATCATAACTTCAAAAAACTTACCTTGCCTCTTAAATAAATACCTCAGACTGTCTACTTTCCAAAACAGTGCCATTTAGGACGTATTTGTACTGTCTTGGTATTTTAGGGCCTTATGAAATGAGATAGTTCTTCAGTACATCAGGATTGATAAATTTGCAGATATATATACACCACATATACCATTTTGTAGACGCTATAATGTGCACACAAACCAATTAACTGCTTTCCAACCATATACAGTAAACATAAGGCAGCCCCCCTGTACAGAATCAAGTACCTGCACATGATTTTGCACAGCTGGGGGGTGCTGCAGGTGACCCGATCCTGCTGTAATTAGACACAGTGGGAGCCAATCAGCGGGTCTGGCCGACTCGATGTCGGCCAGGACCCACCGATCGTTCATGAGAGAAACAAAACAGCAGTCTGCCTATGTAAACAAGGCAGATCACTGTTCTGTCAGTAAGGAAGGTAGTGATCCTGTGTTTCTGCTAAGAAGGGACACAGATCTCTGCCTTCCCACAGTACAAGCACCTCCCCCACATTTAGTAAGCACTCCCTAGGCACACAATTAACCCTTTGATCGCCCCTGATGTTAACCCTTTCCTTGACAGTGTTATTACTACAGTGACAGTGCATATCTTTAGCACTGATCGCTGTATTAGTGTCACTGGTCCCCAAAATAGTGTCTCTTATTTTCCAATTTGTCCTCCAGAATATCGCAGTCCCGCTATAAGTCACTGATTGCTGCCATTACTAGTAATAAACAAAAAAATTCCACAAATATACCATTATTTGTAGACACTATAACTTTTGCGCAAACCAATCAATATATGCTGTAAAGATCCAGGGTGATTATGCTCATTGGTGCAGTTTCAGGAACACATGTCAGTCCAGATTGTATTTGTAAGGGCATGGCAGCCCAATTTTATAAAAAAAAAAAAAAAACTAAAAGTTCACACAAACAGTCATCTTCCCTTGCAGGGGGTTCCACCATCACTGTATAACACAAACGTCAGCCTCCTGGCTTACTCACTGTTACTTAATCAAACTCCCTCCTGGAGCTTATTTGCTAAGCTTCGTGCTGCTCGGTCGCGGGTCACATCTGCCACCTGCAGACACGCTCAGACTGCCACCTGCAGCCTTAGACTCCTAGAGACCGCCTGTCTCTCTCTCTCGTGGAGCCGTCTCCACGTGAAACCCTCCCGACTCGTAGACCAGACCACCTGCCTGTAGGGTGGAGCTGTCTCCAAGTGCGAGCTCTGAGCTTTCTTCCTGACGTGCGTATGAACCCAGCCCACAGGTCTGCAATTATCACACCTGTCTTTGCAAAAACCAAGCTGAAGGTGCTAATACACAAAGAGAAACTGGGTCTCCTCTCCACAACGCTTATTGGAATTTTTTTTTACCAAAAATATATAGCAGAATACATATTGGGCTAAATTGATGAAGACATTAGATTTTTTAAAATGTTTTATTGGATGTGTTTTATAGCAGAAATTGAAAAAATATTTTTTTTAATTTTTTTTAAATTGTCGGTCTTTTTTTGTTTATAGCACAAAAAATATAAATCGCAGAGGTGATCAAATATCAACCAAAAATATGATGTTCTTACAAGGAAGAAACACCAAGGAGTATTGGGATTACCCAAACTAGCACTTTATCATAAAGCAGTCCTTATGGCCAGACTCCCAGATAGTATATATCATTTAAAGCACAAGCAATATGTGCAAATAGAAGCTCTTTTATCCCCGTCCTGCTGCTATCTCTGCCTTGAATACCCATTAGAAAACATCCCATAAAGACTGATTTACCCCTGTTATTATCACCATTTTTAACAACTTGGGATTACTTAATAAAGACTACATCTATTTCAACATATGTAGGCCCAATGACACCAGTTTTGGGTAATCCGGATTTTTCTACCAGGACTACTTAAGTGGACCCCTCTGTTTATCTCTCTCATCAGATCTCATCCGATATGATCCACCAAGATGGATGGCAGATGTATTACCATACGTCTGTCTTGAGTGGATTGGATGGCAGGCGGGTGTCAGCGGACACATCTCCGCTGACATCCGCCTACCCATAGGAGTCAATGGATGGCCCGCTCGGATCCGCCTGAAAAACAGACAGGCGGATCCGAGTGGGCTTGTCGTGTGAAAGGGGCCTTTAACCTTGAAAGTGTTGGTTGCTCTGCTGCCATGCTGGCCCTCCAGTTTTAATCCTTTGTGTTACTGAACCTGGAACAAGATTGCTAAAGTCAAGCCAAGAGTCATGATATTCATATGTATTCTCAGCTTTTCACTTACAAAGCTTTGAAACCATATGATCCACATGAGTAGAGTAGAGGATAGCAATGCAAAAGACTTCAGAATGGTTCCCACAAGTTTCCTGGTTATGAGTAGCCATCTGCCTTCCAAATGCATCTGGAAAAATAGGTGAAGCCTTCCTCCTCCTTGACTCCAAGTAATTCTGTGTAAAACGCTGCATCTCTAGTTTATTTTGGTCTATTTTTTCCTCATATTTGCAATGCTTAAAGTGGTAGAAAATGTTCCATTCTGACTTTCCTCCATTACAATCTCTCATAAACAATATACATGGCACTGTGTTTACATTCTTCCTAATCTTTGCCATTGTGAAGAAATCCAGCGTTCACTTGAATGACGTTACCGGCACATGTGCCTCTGCAGTGATCCAGGAAGATGCTGTGTCTGTGTCATCCACTCTCTGCAGCATTGCAATCCCACAAGAGTACAGCCGTTCACACCTTACTGAAACACCTCATGTGACTTTCTACATCACAAGGGGTTGTAAACATCGGTGCTGATCACAGCACAAGCATAGAAGAGAAACAGTGCATCACCCATCGCCGGAATGCGCATGCGCAAGATTTGGGTCATTACTGCAAGGAAGGGTGGAGGATAATGGATAACATGGCGCCAGCTTCAGACAGGAAGCCTAAAACACAAAATAAGCTGAAAAAAGTAAGAAAAACCATAGGGGAATAATAATGCACAACGATTTGATAAGCCTTTGTTTACTGGCTGTAGTGATTTTCATGATTTGGGTGGCAGAGTTTACTACCGCTTTAAGTTATTGCATAATCAAACAGGATTTAGGTTGTTGAAAGTAAGTGTATTTAAAACAGCGGAAAATATTATCAGGAACTATGACTTTGTTAAAATGGTTACTCTCTATACAGCTGCCTGCTATAGTCTCTGCATTAAAAATGTTGCACAAAGTAATTGTGTTACTGCTTCGTAATTCATTTCATTTTGGAGAACCTAAAAAAAATCTAATTCCTTGCCAGTAGGATTTTATAACAATTAGGAAGAGACCACAAGAGGCAATTGCACCGAGGCTATTATCATACATTCACAGTGTCTGGGTGAACTGCCTAGACCACTTGTGAGCAGGAAGTACTGAGTTCCAATTTAGTAACATACATTTTTGGCAATGTTACAGCGTCATCTGCAGGACTACATATATACCTAGTTTAGGTCTGCTAAATAAACCTCTTAAGTCCCCCATCCTGCTGATACCATCACGAAGCTCCCCCTCTGCTCTATTCATCTGTTTTAGCACCTAGAAATACCCAGTACCACCAGTTATGGGGGAGCATGTGACATTCTCCCTGTCCTCTAAGGATGCAGTGCTCTAGCCTGAGTGGCCAATCACCAGGTCTGAACACTATAACAAGATAAAGGTTGAAGGCCATTAATTCCGCTTAACCACTTCAGCCCCGGAAGGTTTTACCCCCTTCCTGACTAGAGCACTTTTTACAATTCGGCACTGCGTCGCTTTAACTGCTAATTGCGCGGTCATGCAATGCTGTACCCAAACGAAATTTGCGTCCTTTTCTTCCCACAAATAGAGCTTTCTTTTGATAGTATTTGATCACCTCTGCCGTTTTTATTTTTTGCGCTATACACGGAAAAAGACCGAAAATTTTGAAAAAAAATGATATTTTCTACTTTTTGTTCTAAAAAAAATCCAATAAACTCAATTTTAGTCATACATTTAGGCCAAAATGTATTCGGCCACATGTCTTTGGTAAAAAAAATGTCAATAAGTGTATATTTATTGGTTTGCGCAAAAGTTATAGCGTCTACAAACTAGGGTACATTTTCTGGAATTTACACAGCCTTTAATTTATGACTGCCTATGTCGTTTCTTGAGGTGCTAAAATGGCAGGGCAGTACAAAACCCCCACAAATGACCCCATTTTGGAAAGTAGACACCCCAAGGAATTTGCTGAGAGACATGTTGAGCCCATTGAATATTCATTTTTTTTGTCCCAAGTGATTGAACAATGACAAAAAAAAAAAAAAAATTACAAAAAGTTGTCACTAAATGATATATTGCTCACACAGGCCATGGGCATATGTGGAATTGCACCCCAAAATACATTTAGCTGCTTCTCCTGAGTATGGGGATACCACATGTGTGAGACTTTTTGGGAGCCTAGCCGCGTACGGGGCCCCGAAAACCAATCACTGCCTTCAGGATTTCTAAGGGCGTACATTTTTGATTTTACTCCTCACTACCTATCACAGTTTTGAAGGCCATAAAATGCCCAGATGACATAAAACCCCCCCAAATGACCCCATTTTGGAAAGTAGACACCCCAAGCTATTTGCTTTGAGGCATGTTGAGTCCATGGAATGTTTTATATTTTGACACAAGTTGCGGGAAAGTGACAAATTTTTTTTTTTTTTTTTTTGCACAAAGTTGTCACTAAATGATATATTGCTCACACAGGCCATGGGCATATGTGGAATTGCACCCCAAAATACATTTAGCTGCTTCTCCTGAGTATGGGGATACCACATGTGTGGGACTTTTTGGGAGCCTAGCCGCGTACGGGACCCCGAAAACCAATCACTGCCTTCAGGATTTCTAAGGGCGTACATTTTTGATTTTACTCCTCACTGCCTATCACAGTTTCGGAGGCCATGGAATGCCCAGGTGGCACAAACCCCCCCCCCAAATGACCCCATTTTGGAAGTAGACACCCCAAGCTATTTGCTGAGAGGCATGGTGAGTATTTTGCAGCTCTCATTTGTTTTTGAAAATAAAGAAAGACGAGAAAAAAAATTTTTTTTTTTCTTTTTTCAATTTTCAAAACTTTGTGACAAAAAGTGAGGTCTGCAAAATACTCACTATACCTCTCATCAAATAGCTTGGGGTGTCTACTTTCCAAAATGTGGTCATTTGGGGGGTTTTTTTGCCACCTGGGCATTCCATGGCCTCCGAAACTGTGATAGGCAGTGAAGAGTGAAATCAAAAATTTACGGCCTTAGAAAGCCTGAAGGCGGTGCTTGGTTTTCGGGGTCCCGTACGCGGCTAGGCTCCCAAAAAGTCCCACACATGTGGTATCCCCATACTCAGGAGAAGCAGCAGAATGTATTTTGGGGTGTAATTTCACATATTCCCATGGCATGTTTGAGCAATATATCATTTAGTGACAACTTTGTGCAAAAAAAAATAAAAAAAATAAAAAATTGTCTCTTTCCCGCAACTTGTGTCACAATATAAATTATTCCATGGACTCAACATGACTCTCAGCAAATAGCTTGGGGTGTCTACTTTCCAAAATGGGGTCATTTGGGGGGGTTTTGAACTGTCCTGGCATTTTATGCACAACATCTAGAAGCGTATGTCACACATCACCCACTCTTCTAACCACTTGAAGACAAAGCCCTTTCTGACACTTATTGTTTACATAAAAAAATAATTTTTTTTTGCAAGAAAATTACTTTGAACCCCCAAACATTATATATTTTTTTTAAAGCAAATGCCCTACAGATTAAAATGGTGGGTGTTTCATTTTTTTTTTTCACACAGTATTTGCGCAGCGATTTTTCAAACGCATTTTTTGGGGAAAAAACACACTTTTTTACATTTTAATGCACTAAAACACACTATATTGCCCAAATGTTTGATGAAATAAAAAAGATGATCTTAGGCCGAGTACATGGATACCAAACATGACATGCTTTAAAATTGCGCACAAACGTGCAGTGGCGACAAACTAAATACATTTTTAAAAGCCTTTAAAAGCCTTTACAGGTTACCACTTTAGATTTACAGAGGAGGTCTACTGCTAAACTTACTGCCCTCGATCTGACCTTCGCGGCGATACCTCACATGCATGGTGCAATTGCTGTTTACATTTGACGCCAGACCGACGCTTGCGTTCGCCTTAGCGCGAGAGCAGGGGGGACAGGGGTGCTTTTTTTTTTTTTTTTTTTTCTTTATTATTATTTATTTTTATCTTATTTTAAAACTGTTCCTTTCATTTTTTTTTTTTTTTAATCATTTTTATTGTTATCTCAGGGAATGTAAATATCCCCTATCATAGCAATAGGTAGTGACAGGTACTCTTTTTTGCAAAAATTGGGGTCTATTAGACCCTAGATTTCTCCTCTGCCCTCAAAGCATCTGACCACACCAAGATCGATGTGATAAAATGCTTTCCCAATTTCCCAATGGCGCTGTTTACATCCGGCGAAATCTAAGTCATAAAATGCTCGTAGCTTCCGGTTTCTTAGGCCATAGAGATGTTTGGAGCCACTCTGGTCTCTGATCAGCTCTATGGTCAGCTGGCTGAATCACCGGCTGCATTTTCAGGTTCCCTGTTGAGACAGGAGAGCCAGAGAAAAACACGGAAGACGTTGGGGGGGGAGGGGCATTCCCTCCCACTGCTTGTAAAAGCAGTCTAGAGGCTAATTAGCCGCTAGGATTGCTTTTACATGAAAGCCGACCGCTGGCTGAAAAGAATGATACCAAGATGATACCTAAACCTGCAGGCATCATTCTGGTATAACCACTCAAAGTCGTGAATGGCGTACCTGAAGACAAAAAAATGGTTAACAATAAAGCACAGTAAACGGTAAGGTATAAAAAATTGCATACCTGAAAAGCAAACATGATAAAACATAATAACAATAAAACATTGCAGAATAGAATACAGTAAAAAAGAACAGAACAATAGAGAGAGAGAATAGAGAGAGAAAGAACAATAAAACGACAACTATTTTTTTTTTATTTTATATTTTTGTATGTGTTTTTTTTTTTTTTACACTTTTTTTTGTAACTAACTTTTATAACTGTAACCGGTTCCAGGTTCGGGTCTCTCAAAATGCGATGGCATCTTGGGAGACCCTGTGAAAGTGTGCCTAGTCTGTGCAATGCTGTACCCTACGCTAATACTCAACTAGTGCATGGTAGCGTTCAAAATATTCACCAATGCAAAGACCAGGATTGTCAGGACAGGAGGGACAATAATAGCGGGTGTCACGCCTATATCCGCGCTTGCTGCAGACACAACATCTTTTTTGGGGGGGTTCGTTGGGTAGGGGTACTCGGGAGGACATAAAGAAAATGCCTCTCATGCAGCCGACTGCATTTGGTTGGGGATGTGAATGGGGGAAGTACGGGCGCTGCAGAAGCGGTGGGTTCCCAATTAGGATTGGCGAATGCAGCAGGAAGGGCACTATGGGCACGATGGGCCTGTGTTTGTCTTCTTGATGGCAGCGGGACACTACTTGTGCTTGCCACCTCACCAGCTTGAACTGCACTTATGGGACTCGCCACGTCACCAAGTGTTACTGCAGTGCTGGTTTGACTACGACCGGGGTGTACTAGGCCGCTGGTGCTTGCCAGTTCACCAAAACGCTACCAAAAAAACTGTTAGCGATCGCAAGGATCAGGCCTGACTCTGCGAACGCTGCAGTTATGCGTTTAGTGTTTTGTAAGTGTCAGTGATCGATCGCTACTGCACTTGGGTGGGCTGGGCTGGGCCGGGCGGAGGGGCAAAACGCAGGTGCTAGCAGGTATCTGGGCTGATCCAGCTAACACTGCGTTTGTGGGAACCCTAAACTGCTGGGGACGCTAGTATAGATCTGATCGGATCAGATATTGATCCGATCAGATACTATACCACTAAGGGAGGCGTATGCTGCGTGCGTGGGTGTTAGCGGTACTGGCGCTAACCTGACGCTGCCTGGGGCTGGTGCTTGCCAGTTCACCAAAACGCTACCAGAAAAACTGTTAGCGATCGCAGGGATCAGGCCTGACTCTGTGAACGCTGCAGTTATGCGTTTAGTGTTTTGTAAGTGTCAGTGATCGATCGATACTGCACTTGGGTGGGCTGGGCTGGGCCGGGCGGAGGGGCAAAACGCAGGTGCTAGCAGGTATCTGGGCTGATCCCGCTAACACTGCGTTTGTGGGAACCCTAAACTGCTGGGGACGCTAGTATAGATCTGATCGGATCAGATATTGATCCGATCAGATACTATACCACTAAGGGAGGTGTACGGTGCGTGCGTGGGTGTTAGCGGTACTGGCGCTAATCTGACGCTGCCTGGGGCTGGTGCTTGCCAGTTCACCAAAACGCTACCAAAAAAACTGTTAGCGATCGCAGGGATCAGGCCTGACTATGCGAACGCTGCAGTTATGCGTTTAGTGTTTTGTAAGTGACAGTGATCGATCGATACTGCACTTGGGTGGGCCGGGCAGAGGGGCAAAACGCAGGTGCTAGCGGGTATCTGGGCTGATCCCGCTAACACTGCGTTTTCGGGAACCCTAAACTGCTGGGGACGCTAGTATAGATCTGATCGGATCAGATATTGATCCGTACAGATACTATACCACTAAGGGAGGCGTATGCTGCGTGCGTGGGTGTTAGCGGTACTGGCGCTAATCTGACGCTGCCTGGGGCGACGCATATCACCGCCAGGCGATCAGGGGGCTAAACCTTTATTCGGTAATAAACGGCGGGTGCCCTGACACTATAAAAAATAAACGAACTAACCAGCGTCACCCATAACAGTTATACGGTGATCAGTGGTGAAAGGGTTAACTAGGGGGCAATCAAGGGGTTAAAACCTTTATTAGATAGTATATGGGGGTCCATGTCGCTATAAAACGCTGACGGCGAACCTAAATATTTACGTCTCTAACTAGCGTCACCAGCGACACTAATACAGCGATCAGAAAAATGATCGCTTAGTGACACTGGTGACAGGGGGTGATCAAGGGGTTAAAACTTTATTAGGGGGGGTTAGGGGGGTATCCTAGACCTAAAGGGGGGTAATATTCACTGCCCTAACACTGTAACTGTCACAAACTGACACTATGCAGTAATCAGAAAAAAAAAAAAAAAAAATACTGCTAATGTCAGTTTGTGACAGGGGGGGGGGGGTGATTGGGGGGGGATCGGGGGGCGATCGGGGGTGTAAAGTATGCCTGGCATGTTCTACTGTGTGTGTTTGTGTTGTGTGGACTTACATGTCTTCTCTCCTCGGCGCTGGACGGAAACTGCCAGACCGAGGAGAGATGACATCACATTCTCTGCCTGTGTGAAACTACACACAGGCAGAGGAGGATTCCCAGATGCCGACCGCCGATGGCACCGGGGGGGGGTCCGATCGGACCCCCCGCCCGCGGGAGGCAGATCACGTACAGGTACGTGATTCTGCCTGCCCGTGCCATTCTGCCGACGTATATATACGTTAGGCGGTCGGCAAGTGGTTAAAGTGATTGCCCTTTTTATTTAAAAAAAAAAATAACAAACATGTTATACTCACCTGCTCTGTGCAATGGTTTTGCACAGAGCAGCCCTGTTTTACCTCTTCTCGCCCCCCCCCCACTGGCACTCCTGGCTCCTCCCTGCCAAGTGCCCCCATAGCAAGCCACTCATTATTGGTGCACTTGTGTGTGCTTGCTCAGGAGCTGGCTCTGAGTGTCCATAAGACACCCACAGCTTGGCTTGGCCCCGCCCCCTGCTCCCTCCTCATTGGCTGTGATTGACAGCAGCAGGAACCAATGGCTCCTGCCGCTGTGTCTGAGCCAATGAGGAGAGAGAGCCTCTGCTCTCGTGCAAATCGCTGGATCGAGATTGGGCTTAGGTAAGTATAGGGGGTGGGGGGTTAGAGGAGGAGCTGCTTGCAGAAGGTTTTTTACCTTAATGCATGGAATGCATTAAGGTAAAAAAACAATTTATTAAGTAAAAATACAATATAAAAACAGATGGCACTCACAAGCGGGTGAGGGGGAGAGAGGATGACAGGTCATAATGCATATGTAATCCAAGAGTGACCCGGGAGCAGTGTAATTGTGGTCAGAAGAAAAGCTGGCCGTTGCAGGGGGCAAGATGAGCCTGGAATCCGGACTGCCGTGTTTGGCCGTGATGGTGTGTCCGATATTGGGATGTCTGCCCAGAGATGATGTGTTCATCAGCCTCATAACAGTAACTGAAGAAATGCAAAAAAAAAAAATGTAAAACAAGTGAATATGATTTACTTTCCTATCTATTTATGAATGCTAGCAGCATAACGATATAAAAATACTTCATGTTGATTGAGAGTGACGTTCCACTGTAAGGCTGCTTTCACACTGGGGCAGGAGTTGACGGTAAAACGCTGCTAGTTTTGGTGGCGCTTTACAGTCGTTTTAGCGGCCCTATTCGGCCACTAGCAGGGCGCTTTTTTAACTTTGGGAATTACAAAAATTGTCCACTGCAAGGGTGTGTTTTTAATTCTCAGAATTGTTGTCATATAGTACAAGTATGTGCAGCATATTTGCACATTATGGCACATTTGTCTAGCAATAATGCCCTCCAGTCATGCCAAGCCCATTATCCTCCTGGTTTATTTATTTATTTATTTCAGGTACTTATATAGCGCAGTCAATTTACGCAGCGCTTTACATATACATTGTACATTCACATCAGTCCCTACCCTCAAGGAGCTTACAATCTAAGGCCCCTAACTCACATTCATACATACTAGGGACAATTTAGACAGGATCCAATTAACCTATCAGCATGTCTTTGGAGTGTGGGAGGAAACCGGAGTACCTGGAGGAAACCCACGCAGGCACAGAGAGAACATGCAAACTCCAGGCAGGTAGTGTCGTGGTTGTTGCTTCTTTGGTGTCACTGTTTTCTTCTGGGTCCTGATGAGGGTGGATAAAAATCGATGATTTAAAAAAAAAAAAGATTTTTTTAAATTTAAATCAGATATTTTTTATGATTTTAATCAAATTTATCAAATCTAAAGTTTTCTATTTAAGATACATTAATAATTTAGTTTATTCAGTATGAAATGGAGCTTACTTATGTAGTATGAGGCTGTATATTCTGCAATATTTACATTTTTGGTAAACTCATTCAATGAATCCAAGCTCTGCAAGCTGAGCTTGCATGTGCAATTGAGCATGTGCACTGTATTGATGCATTCACACAATTTCACACTACCAGCAAGAATAAGTCCTTACATTTAGGCTGGGTTCACACTATTGCAATCTGGCTGCAGGTTTCCCTTCATCCATTTTTCATTTAAGGAGATGGGGACCGGCTCTCTATGGAGCAGGTTCACACATCTCCTGTGCGTCTGCTGGTCCATTTCAGCAGTTTTGCTATAGGGCACTGCATTGCTTTAACTGACAATTGCGTGGTCTCGCGACCCTGTACCCAAACAAAATTGACGTCTATTTTTTCCCACAAATAGAGCTTTCTTTTGGTGGTATGTGATTACCTCTGCATTTTTTATTTTTTGCGCTATAGACAAAAAAAGTGCAACAATTTTGAAAAAAAAAACAATATTCTTTACTTTTTGCTATAATGTATATCCCCAAAAATTAAAAAAAAAAAATTCCTTCATCAGTTTAGGCCAATATGTATTCTACATATTTTTGGTAAAAAAAAATACAATAAGCGTATATTGATTGGTTTGCGCAAAAGTTATAGCATCTACAAAATGGGATAGTGTCATGAATCTGCAGTAATGTTCATGTCTATCTGTCTGCTTACCTCTCTGTTGGGTTCAGCTTAGAGACAAATCGCTGTTTACCTGTGTGCTTAAGTAATCTTCCCTCAAGCATGACTCCACCTCCGCCCCCTAACAGGAAACCTATATTAAGCTGTGCACTGAAAGCCAGCCTTGCTGATCATTATTGTGTGTTTGGCTTCCTGTGTGCTTCTTGACGTGTGCTCTACGTCTGATTCTGTTTACCGATCTTGGCTTGTTCATTGACTATCCCTGTCTGCCTGATACCCCGACCTTTGGCGTGTTTTCCTGTCTATCCCTGTCTGCTCGTTGCCCCGACCTTTGGCTTATCTCCTGACTATCCCTTGTTGTCCTGGACTGCTGCTTCCACTCTGTCCACCCGAGCCAGTCCATGAGCATGAGCTGAGTGACCCTGGGGGGAGGGCGCGACCTGGAGTCAGCTGCAGCCAAATCCATCCTCACCACTAGAGGCTCTGGTGAACACCTGCTGGCTCTTAGACTCTGCGCCCTGGGGAATCTCATGCTCTAGCTCCCAGTGTGATCCATGTTGGTTCTCCAGTGGACCTGCTTCCTGAACCACCCTGAGCTCCATCCACAGCAGTCAGTCATAGGGTCCACTACCTTAGCGGTGCACTCCTGACCCCAACGGTGTGCATCTGTCACCTGGCCTCAGGTGACCTGACAGATTTATAGCATTTTTATTTTTTTACTAGTAATGGTGGTGATCTACGATTTTTAGCGCGACTGTGACATTACAGCAGACAGATTGGACACTTTTTTGGGACCACTGACATTTATACAGCGATCAGAGCTAAAAATAGCCACTGATTACTGTATAAATGTCACTGGAAGGGAAGGGATTAACACTAGGGTGTGATCAAGGGGTTAACTGTGTTCCCTGGGAGTGTTTCTAAATGTATAGGGGGGTGGGCTGACTGGAAGAGGAAAGAGATCGCTGATCCTGATCACTAGGATCAGCAGATCTCTCTCTAACTCCCCTGTCAGAACGGGGATCTGTCTGTTTACACTGACAGGTCCCTGTTCTGGCTCTTGTTCCCGCGACCGCGGGTGGCCGGTAGACATTGCGGCTGCCGGCCACACACTTAGTTGAAGGAGCCGCCATACACCTACGATTTGCGGGAGCTTGCCAACTTGCCGCCGTATAATGACGATGGCTGGTCGCAAGTGGTTAAATCGAGTTGATTTAAATCAAGCCTTTATACTAGTTATTTAAATTGTGATTTAAATTGACTTGATTTAAATCAAATCCACCCTGGTCAAGAGTTCTCTGAGCTCTCTGTTGGCCTGTATGACCTAACTTCATCACAAGCACACACCTGGCATCTTGCAGATGCCTAGGTTGTACACTGAGCTGCACAACTGTAGTTGTCTGTACATTTTTTAAAATAATTGCTAGCAGGCAAGGGGAAGAAATTTTTTTGCCGTGGTCAAGACAAAGGGCAAAGTAATGATTTTGATTGCAACTTCTGTGCCACTAATAAATCTGATTATAGGAGTTTTTTTCTGGATGTGGAAACATCCAGCAGGTGTTACAATCCTCTGATCTTTAGCAGTCTCCAGGAAATGTTCACCAAGCAACATCCTCTGTTGGTTTACATTCTTTTTTTCTGGAAACCACACAGGAAGTGGTAAAGCGTAAAGCCAATTATCAAAAGAAGTTCAACTGATGATAGCTGAAAGCTTGTAGATCTGTCAGATATTATGCACAGAGTATTGCTGTATAAAATAGAATGTATATGTAGTTAAAGTGCATGTAAGCCTAAAAACAAACATTTTTATATACTATAGTTTACCAGATGTGTTTGCTGCATTTGTTTTTTTTTCAGGCTTTTTCCTTTTATTTTATAATAGGTAATCCTGCAAGTAACTTCCTGTGCTGGGGTGACGACGCTCACTCACTTCCCTTGATCAACTGCATACGCTGTAGAAAAAATATAAGAATCTGTTTACTTACCTTTTTTTCAGCATTGTCACGTGATTCAGCAGATCTGTCTCCCCTATGTAAAGGAACACTCAACAATGGCTGTGAACTTCCCATAGCTGTGATGTCACCCATAGGTACCCTTGGCTCTGCCATTGTCGGCATTTCCTACTCTCCCCTGCAGCAGCTGCTCACTGACACTGGGGAGACAGAGCTGCTGGATCACATGACCAGATTAAAAATAGATTATTATACAGATACAGAGTATGCAGGATAGATAGGAGGAAGAGAGCGGGAACTTTTTAATAGGTATAGGGGTTGATTTACTAAAACTGGACAGTGCAAAATCTGGTGCAGCTGTGCATGGAAACCAATCAGCTTCTAACTTTAGCTTGTTCAATAAAGCTTTGACAAAATACCTGGAAGCTGATTGGTTTCTATGCACAGATGCACCAGATATTTCATGCTCCAGCTTTAGTAAATCAACCCCATAGGCTTTTCTTCCACTTTAAATTTAAGTTTGAGTTTTTTAGGCATGAGAGAAAATGTAAGTTTTCTCACATGCCTTGTATGGTTGGTTTTAATAGGAAAGCAGAGGGACTGGCAGCAACACCAGGAATTTCACACAAAGGAAGCATTACAAAGAGAACAGGAGACTTTTTCATAGAAGTACATGGTACAGCAGGCACATATCAGGAGTAAGAAATGTTGGTTTACATATTCTTTAAAGTGGAACTTCACTTTCTGTCAACACTGACTATTTGGATTCCTTATGCTGCTAGCACTAGTAAATATATAGGAATGTATATTATATTTACTTGTAAACTTTTTTTTTTCTTCAGTTACTTCCTGGTTTCCACTCCTAGGCAAATTATGCCATACATCCCAGGAGTCCTCAGGAGGGGAGGGGAGGAGTGGTCTTCTCAGCTAAGCACACCCTCCTGCTTGCATGCCTGAGCTAAGGGCAGATATATTTCAGGAAGTAAATACTACGTGAATCATCTGCACTTACTCAAAATGCCCACAGCCAGAAATGCTAGTGGGTGTTTTTTAAAGTGACTTCTCAACAAATTAAAGCATCGAGACATGAATGGATGGGGGAATTTGCTATGAATATTAAATATTATTATAATATTAATATAATAATATATAATAATAATATAATATTGAATTAAGATAGCGTTTTTGGTTTGTGGTGCTGATACAGTGTAGTTCCACTTTAAGTCCCTGGAGGGGTGAAGTGCATTACAGGAGGCAGAGTGCAGTCTGGCTGTGACTATTGATTATTTTGTCAAAGAAGTAACACAATTCTTCCAGTGATGTACAGAAACTTATAGCAGACAGTTAAGCTTTTCTTCTAGTGAACTGTTCAAAGCCAACTTTGCATATGATCCAATCACAAAATAGGAGGAGAGGATAATAAAGCATAATGAAAAAATAACATATAGCCCATACAAAAGTCTATTATGACAATATACAGTAGTATGTTGTCCTAATAGACTTTTGTATGAGCTAGATTTTTTTCTTTATGCTTTCTCATAGTCCCCTCCTCTTTTGTTTTCTTGAGTGCCAATAAAAAAAAATACCCTACGTGTTGTAAATGCTTGTATAAAGGGATGCCACGTCCTTCTTAGATCTCCTTGAGGTGTAGTAAAATTAGAATAATCCCATGATATCTGAATCTCTTCCTTAGAGAGAGCCTTCAATTACATATAACTGAGCTGTATGTTCCCTCAGGTGCCGTAGACCGAACAGACATTTCATCATGTTGCTTATGATACAATGAGTAGATTGTATCTAACACAATTTGATTGTTGATCTCTCTGCAGTATGTATACTGAAAAAAATATTTGTTTAGGTGGTAGCAGTAAAGTTTTGTAGCACAGAAGTGCAAAACTGGTAAATCTAGATCCAAGCGAAATCCAATATTTTTTGTTAAGGACAGGGGTGTCCAACCTGTGGCCCACGGGCTGCATGTGGCCCAACACAAAATCGTAAACTTACTTAAAGTGTTTGTTACCCTAAAAAAAAAAAAAGGATCTTGTTTCCTTAAAGCATGTTACACAGCACAGTGCTTGTGCTGTGTAATTTGGCCCCCTGTATCACCTAAAAAACCTGGCTGATCCTGCCTGGTTCTGCCCTCCCCCTGTAAACTGACCACGGTTTATCATGGCTGCTGAGCCCTGACACTGTGGTCAGCTTACGGGCCTTTGTCATCCGCAGCCCTGCTCTCTCCTTCTCTGTCCTCCTCTTCCCCCTCCCTCCCTGCCTGTCTGTTCATGGCAGTGCCCGTCCCCTCTCCTTCTGCTGCTTTAAAATCTATAATATATTTATGCCATCCCCTCTGTTATATAACAATATGTGTCCCAGTGTCTGATCTATATAAAAAAGATGCCGATTATACTTTATATCAGAGCGTCTACCGGCGCTCACGTGACTCCTCAGCTCTCTCTCCTCACAAGAGGACAGAGCGGAGGCGTCATGTGAGCACCAGGAGACGCTCTGATATAAAGTATAATCTTCATTTTTTTTTATATAGATCAGACACTGGGACACATATTGTTATATAACAGAGGGGATGGCATGAATAGATTATAGTGGCTTAACAACCACTTTAACCCCTTCCCACGACACCTCCCTTTAATAGGTTTTAATTGCCAGGAGGCGGAGGTGCGCATTCCGATCACGTGACCGATCTGATTGGCTGTCACAGTGGTCACATGATCAGAAAGCTCCCGATCGCAATTATGCATCAGGAGCTTTCCAGTACCCACCGGTCTCTGTGCACAGGAAGATTTTTTTTATTCTTATCAAATTATTTTTTTATTACGTTTTTCACATTTTACAACGAAAAAGTAAAATAAACACTTATGACATTACCATCGCATTACCCCACCCGACATTTGTGTAGAAAAAAAAAAAAACGTTTCCCCTCTCTATCTGCGTTCGTCAGACCCTATTTCAATTCCCTCCTTCGCTACAGCCATTCAACCAGATATTGATGCGTTAGTTGCATACTAATGGCACACAATTGCCGGCCAACAAACACGAACATAGTGACGTACTACGTGGAATTTCAAGTCTTGAGCGCCACCCTTTGGGCACCTTCTGCTAATGTCGTGTTTGGTGAGCATTGATTCCGAGCATGCGTGTTTGTACTTTGGACTTTTGTTTGATGGACTTGTGTACACACGATAGGAAAATCTGACAATAGACCATTGTCCGCCGAAAATTTACTAGCCTGCCATCCAACATTTGTTGGCGGAAAGTTGGACAATTGTATGATGGAGCGTACTAACGGTTGGATTTTAGGCCAACAGTCTGTCATCACACAATTCCCTGCCGAAAATCAGATCGTGTGTACGAGGCTATAGTGTATATTTTGTGTGGCCCAAGACAATTCCTCTTCTTCCACTGTGGCCCAGGAAGGTCAAAAGGTTGGACACCCCTGCTTTAGGACTTGTCAATGCAAACAGCTCAATAACACAAAGCAACTGGCTTAAACATTTCTTATATGCTCCTTCACCTAATCACAAGGAGGGTGTTTGAAAGGTGCCTAATACCCATCAAGCAATTGAATTATTCCTTCTTGAGGGCATAATTTTTGCTTCAGCATTTGGCACAGAGAAGATCTATGTGTGTATCACTGCTCCAAAGCACCCCATACACTCCTTAGTCCTGCGGTACATCGGGTTGCCAAAGCCCAGGAGAAATCATAGACCACAGCAGGGACACCAGTATCTCACGGAAGTGGGGAAGATTTTTCAGCAAGGTTATCTTATCAGCACAGTAAAGTTTATATAGTGGGATCGGTAAGTGTTAATCATTCTCTTTGCTGGGTGTGCTTGTTTACTTTTTTTTTTATAGTAGAGACAGTTAAGTGAACACATGTCACATGCACTTCAAAAAGCAATAGGTACCCTTCTTGTCTTTAATATTTATGGTCCTCCTAAGAGCCCCTGACTTTATTTGTACATGTACATAAATCTATAGATACGTGAGGGAATAGAGTAGGGAAGAAATAATCGCAGATTTATAAGATTTGTATTGTACGAACCCCGCTGTAGGTGCTAATTTGACAGGTGCGCAGGTGCGGGTGAGCAACCCCAAATGCACACTGTCTGTGTGCATTTGGGGTAAACAAACCACTTATTGTGTTGTACAGACCACAGCACCAATTTGAATGAGCCCCAAGACCTCATTCACACACAGAGCGCATTTCTGCACACAGGAGTAACAGGTGTTGCGTACAACGGCAGGCAGCAGTCTGAACGAATCATTGACAGGCTGACAGATACTGCAGCTGTAGGCATGTCTCACACCCTGAACATAAACTGGGCTGCTTATAAATCTCTATATGCATGTAACTACTCAGATGTGTGGTTACATGCGTAGAACCACAGTGTCCATCAGTCTGTCATTCATTTGTACAGGCTGCTGCTCGTGGCTGTATTTAAACACCTTTCACTCCTGGGCGCAGAATGACTCATGTTCTTGATGCTGTATATCCCTTTGTGCCCCTGTGAATTAGGCCTAAAACACAACACAAATGTGCATTGCTGTGCATTATAACACGCTGTGTTGCAATAAAATGTATGCTTGCACTATGTCCTAATAGTTTTACAATTTGGCTCTCCAGGGTATCATGCCATATGAGTATAAAGTCTAAGTACAAGAAATGGGACTTTGAATATACCACTGGTAGCCAATACAGAAAACAAACTTTGTCATACATAAAACACAGTTTTTACTACAAAGAATATTTAAAAAGTAACATAAATGGCTAAACCAGAGTTATAATAAAGAATAAACATTCTATTTGTTGCCACGTGTCCCATAATAGGTCTACATGTTTTGCAGGTTCACCCGCTTCCTCAGGACCAATGGTAGTTTTTTTTGGGACAGGAGATTGCACAAGATACAATAAGACTGAACTCTTTCCGGGACGTGGCCAGACGCTGAGCGCGATGGACGTGCGATATTCCTGCTCTGCACAGACCTGCTCCAGCGAAGCTTCTAATGGGGACACAGCTTCACACTGATGGGCAGAAATTGAGCCAGCAGATCACAGAAACAGGGGGGAACCTCAGGACAGCTTAATCCACAAGGTCCCCCGATCCAGTCATACTTCTCCTCACTCCCGGAATCCACCATGCAGGAGATGGACAACATGGCGCCGCAGCACTCCACACAGCCATCTCCCCCTCCTCCTCCAGAGGCTCTGGGAACGAGACGGGCGGCTACAGTGTGTCTAATGGACACTATCCCGAGCGGTATGTCAACCCGCAGCAGGCCCACCGCACGCACATCAACCCAGCCAGCTCTGCACGGCCCATCTCCACCACACCAGGGAGAACGACAGCTGCCATCTTGCTGGCAGAATGTCAGGACACTTCCAACAACACCGCAGGTGAGTCCCTCTCCTGTCCCCTCACCCTCTAATGGCCCTGGACTTGACTCACTCTCCCGTCGGGGCACCCCACTGGTCTTCCAACATTCCAATCATGCCGCTCACAATCCCTGCCGTGGCTGTAGCCTATCTTTCCTGCAACCCAGACCCCATCTTCAGCCCCAGGCTCACCAAAGCCACAGAGACCGCTTTGCACCTGTGAACCCAGCACCACCTGCTTAACCACGGTCCGCCCGGAGCTCCTGCCTTCCCATGCTCCCCCGCCTGTCCCCATCTGTCTCCAGCACCACCAATACAGATGGAGGACCAGAGAGAATGGTTCGAACCGTGGACCTCGCCCTTGCACGCTCTAGCCCATCATCAGGCTCTGCCCAGAATACCACCCATTCTTACAGCGGATGAACCGGTCTCCAGGTGGGAACAACTGCACTCACTACCCACCAAAGATGACTTTAAGCTGCTGATCTCTGAGGTCAAAGAAGCCTGTCGTAGTGAGATTAAAACTCAACTGCAAGCGGACTTCAATCAGCTGGCCACTCAGGTGGAGGACCTAGATGAGGACCTGCAAGCCATTAAGCTCACTGTCCATCAAGTCCAATCAGTCCAACAGACAGACAACCGCTTTATGCTCCATGACATGCAACGCCACTTGGAAGACGTGGACAATCGCAACTGCCGCAACAATATCAGGATCTAGGGCCTCCCGGAGTCTTCTGGCTCGGAGGAACTGCAATCGGTCCTCCAAACAATCTTCAACAACTTACTGGGAGTCCCTGCTTCCACACACATCGAAATGGACAGGGCCCACAGAGCTTTGAAGCCTAAAGACCAAGCGTCCAAACCTAGAGATGTAATCTGCAGAGTGCACTCATTCGCTTTAAAAGAGGACATCATGTGCAAAGCCCGGGTTATTGAACCTGTCCTTGTGGACAGCACTCCAATCCAACACTTTCCTGATCTATCCTGGATCACCCTACAGAAATGTAGGCTACTTCAACTGCTCCTTCACTGCCTGCAGGGTAACACCATCACCTACCGTTGGGGATACCCCATTCAGCCTGACGCCTACGCATGGCGGGAAGATGACGACACTTCGAGTACCTGAGGACATTTGTTTCTTCTGTGAGACTCTCAACATCCCCATCCCAGACCTTCAGGGTTGGGATATCATCCCCACTCCTCCTCCTCCCCATCGACTGGCTGGCAAAGGGTTCCTGTGAAGAGGAGGGGACGACCCCCTGACTCTCCCCGTAAGAATCCCAAACAAGGGTCAGCCTGAGAACTGCCATGGCTAATAATGCCCTCCTTGATCCATCTTTACAGATGACAGGCCCAATCCTGGAGGAACACTTTGTTTTTGTACGGTCATCCAAAGTTGAAGTTCATATTTGCAATGACTGATTTATCTTTCCTCCCCAGGTTGTTGTCTCCTCCCAGCAGGGGATGGCCTTCGTCCCTCCTAGATGGTCTGTCCTTTGGCAGGCTCGCGGGCATCTGGGCCATCTCGTCAGAGAGGTAGCTCTCCTTGTGCTTGGCCTGGATGTGGACGACCCTGCGATGGTGCCTCTCATCACGCATCTTCCTGATTACATGTGCAAGTTGTTCCTTAAGTGACTAGTATTGTCCCCTTGCTTATATTTAGCTTTTAACTGCTTTGTTCTTTAGCAGGTCCCAGATCATAGGTACCAGTTTAAGTTTGGTTTGACACTACCCCCCCCAACTTGTTTAGTGATTTATGTTCCTTCCTAATCATCACTTACCCCCCTCGCCCCTGTTGGACGATGACGGTAACATGGAACTGTCGGTCTATTGATGGACCTTCATTATCTGTTCTGAGAATTGTGTATTATCCTTACATGTTTTTGTTTTTTCTCCTTTCTTCTCTCTTACGGCTCTTCTCCCCTGGGCTTCCGTCTCTCTCCATGTGCGATGGTCACCATCTCCGGTCTCAAGTCTTGTCTTCCTGGACCTCTGGGTTTGATAAGTATACAACACCCCAACATACATACAACACCACCTGCTCACACCCCACCCTCAACATGGTACAGGTTTTCTCACATAATGTTAACGGTCTTAACTCAAATTTTAGAAGGTAGTTGGCACTGAGGAGCTTCAGAGATTCTGGAGCGGAGGTAATATTTGTACAAGAAACACATTTTAACAAAACAGGCACTCTGGCGTTTGCGTCAAGGTTTTTTCCTATGGGATTCTTAGCCTCTAACACTAAAAAAAAAAGCAGGGGTGGCCAACTTGATAAAAAAGGGATCCCCATTCAAACCCACATCCCCTGACCCCCAAGGTCGGTTTTTGAGCCTTAGTGGCAGATGGCAACAATCTGAAATAACTTTCTGCAATATTTATGCACCAAATGTGAATCAGATGCCCTTTGTGACTAGGGTGCACAACTACCTATTCAGAACCACATACTTCTTCTTAGTCATGGGAAGGGATTTCAACTTCCCGTTCTCCCCTACCCTGGATAGAACATCTCTTACGAAAAAAAATCTCCTCTCCACGTCTCTCCAGACAATCCTGACAATTTTGTCAGGTCACTCGCAAGTTTACCCTGTTTGACGCATGGCGTGTTGATCACCCAACAGAGCATCAATACTCCCATTACTCCCATCCCTTTCGCACACACGTGCGGCTAGACTACTTTTTCATAAATGCCCCCTCCTTGCGGGTACTTGTTAAAGTGGACATCCTGTCCATATCATGGTCAGACCATACTCCGATCCTTTTGAAACTCAAACTAGAACCTTCCAAGGTCAAACGGTGCCACTGGCGACTTAATGATTTCCTCTTGAAGGATGTTGCAACTGCAGTGCGCCAGGCAGGAGACAACACCGGAAGAGTCATCAATCTAATAGACATCATTAATAGGCAAAAAGATGAAGCACTGTTAATCAGCTTAGACGCTGAGAAAGCCTTCGATAGGCTTAGCTGGCCTTTTATGTTCTCCACCCTTGAATATCTGGGCTTTCGGGGGGCGTTCCTCAGGGCAATTAGACACCTATACGTAACTCCATCCGCCTCTATCAAATCACCTTTTGCGGCATCTACTTCCTTTCCCATTTCAAATGGAACTAGGCAAGGTTGTCCGCTCTCCCTGTTGCTTTTTGCCCTGTGTATCGAACCCCTGGTGGCCCAGATCAGACAGAACCCCAACATCAGCGGTATAATGGTTAGAGGTTGCGAATTTAAAATCTCACTGTTTGCGGATGAGGTACTCCTAACCCTAACACGACCGCATGTGACCATCCCCAATCTCCATAAACTCCTGGAGGAATATGGGTCCCTATCAGGATACAAGGTTAACTCCGTTAAGTCAGAAGCCCTCCCAATCAATTTACCTCCCTCGGAAGTGCGCCGCCTTTTGGGTAACTTTTCATACACATGGAAATCCCATGCCATTAAATATCTGGGGGTGTACCTCACCCCCTGATACGAATCGTTCTATGATGCTAACTTCAGACCACTATTCGTATCTGAACAGTCCCTTCTGTCTAAATGGAGACATTACCCAATATCTTGGTTTGGACGCATTGCCTCGGTTAAAATGACTATACTGCCTAAACTCTTGTACCGCTTTCTGACTCTCCCAGTGCCTCTCCCATCTGCTCACCTGTCAGGAGAATTAGTAGACCAGACTGTGTGGACTGCACAGAGATAACCCAAAACGCATGTAAAGTGAATAATGATATTTATTAAGATAGATGATAAATAGGAAAATACAAACAGTGCACAACCCATCCAACAAACCCACCAACAACAATATATACAGCAAGGGGCAGTACCAGAATCACAGAAGTTAGCCAGGCCAGGGTCATACACGGCAGGTCAGCAGGACAAGGGATATTCCAGAAGCGTAAACGTTAGCCAAGCCAAGGTCATACACAGGAAGATCAGTAAATGAGGGACAGGGAACCAACAGGACAGAGAGGGGATGGATCGGGCTGAAGGGTACAGGAACACAGAAGGGACCGGATCAGGATAAGCTCGGGAATAATGTCGGATGCAGGCTCAGGATCGGTTAACAGGCAAACAAGGTCAGGGCTCAAGGAGAGAGATACCGAGGCAAGCATGTGAGGGCTTGCCGGGTATTTATGGGACTGACAATAATAGTCTTCGCAGGGAGTGTTGTCTGCTCCATACTGCCAGGATCCATCCGCTGGTGGACGTCAGTACTGCGGCCAAAAGATGGAATAACACCAGCAGGGAAAGATTCCCCAGACAGTTCCAAACTGCCAGGA
The DNA here is from genome assembly GCF_042186555.1 of Aquarana catesbeiana. Taxonomy (NCBI): domain Eukaryota; kingdom Metazoa; phylum Chordata; class Amphibia; order Anura; family Ranidae; genus Aquarana; species Aquarana catesbeiana. The sequence continues at coordinate 82,655,205 of NC_133328.1, forward strand.
GACACCTGCTGCTGGACCCCAGTACTGCACGCCAAATGATATATCTTACCAGCGGACAGACCCTTTCCTGACAATACCCCCCCTCAAAGGAGCGGCCTCTGGATGCTCCAACTAGAAGTAATTGTCCAAAGTAAATGGCCTCACACTGAACAACAGATGAGGGCAAGTCAGACTGGGCATCGGGTACTTCAAACCGGACAGCGGGCACATCACAGCAGACAGCGGGCACATCACAGCAGACAGCGGGCACATCACAGCAGGCAGCAGGCTCCGGGTCGTCGAGCTGGGCAGCAGGCTCCGGGTCGTCGAGCTGGGCAGCAGGCTCCGGGTCTTCGAGCTGGGCAGCAGGCTCCGGGTCTTCAAGCTTGGCAGCAAGCTCCGGGTCAACGAGCTGGGCAGCAAGATCCGGGTCATCGAGCTGGGCAGCAAGCTCCGGGTCATCGAGCTGGGCAGCAAGCTCCGGGTCATTGAGCTGGGCAGCAGGCTCTGGAACATTAGGCCGAACAGCGAGCACAGTGGGCTGGGTAACGGGCCCCGGCTCAGCGAGCTGGACACTGGGCACTGGTTCGACAAGCCGAATAATGTGTACTGGCTTAACAGGCCGAGTGGCAGACTTCGGTTTAGCAGACTGGGTAACGGGCACCGGTTCAGCAGACTGGGTAACGGGCACAGGTTCAGCAGGCTGAGACACGGGCACTGAAACTTCAGGCTGAGACACTGGCACCAAAATTTCAGGCTGAGACACGGGCACCGAAACTTCAGGCTGAGATACCAATGTCACGACATCAGGCTGGAAGGCAGGCAATGAGACACCAGGCTGGAAGGCAGGTGCCAGGATATCAGGCTGGAAGGCAGGCACATCAGACCAGAAAGCGGGCTCATCAGGCTGGAAAGTGGGCGCCGAGACATGAGACTGGGCAGCAGGTACTGGAACTTCAGGCTGGGCAGCAGACACAGGCGCTGCCACATCAGGCAAAACAGCAGGTACTGGCACAACAGGCTGAACAACAGGTACATCCGACTGGACAGTAGTCACTGGAGCGTCAGACTGGAACATGGACACTGGGATTTCAGGCTGAGCAGCAGGCACTGGGACCTCAAACTGGGCAGCGGGCACAGGCATTGGCACAACAGGCTGAGTAGCAGACACTTCTACATCAGGCTGGGCCGCAGACAGGAACACATCAGGCTGGGCAGCGGACAGTGGCACATCAGACCGGAAAGTGGACACATCAGGCTGGAAAGTGGGCACAGTGGACTGAAAAGCAGGCACCAAGACATCAGACCAGGCAGCAGGTACTGGAACTTCAGACTGAGCAGCAGACACAGGCGCTTGCACATCGGGCAGAACAGCAGGTGCTGGCATAACAGGCTGAACAACAGGTACATCGGACTGGACAGTAGTAACTGAAGCGTCAGACTGGAACATGGGCACTGGGATGTCAGGCTGAGCAGCAGGCACTGGGACCTCAAACTGGGCAGCGGGCACAGGCATTGGCACAACAGGCTGAGTAGAAGACACTGGCACATCAGGCTGGGCAGCGGACAGGAACACATCAGGCTGGGCAGCAGACAGGAACACATCAGGCTGGGCAGCAGACAGAGGATCATCAGACTGGGAAGCGGGCACATCAGACTGGAACACTGGCAGCAAAACTTTAGGCTGGAACATGGACACAAGGTCATCAGACTGGTCAGCAGGCACTGGGACGTCAGACCGGGTAGCAGGTACTGGGACGTCAGACTGGGTAGCAGGCACTGGAACGTCAGACTGGGTAGCAGGCACGGGGACATCAGACTGGGTAGCAGGCACGGGGACGTCAGACTTAGGTGGGTCATCAGGCTCAACTGGCGTGAAGGTAGACTGGGGCAGTTTGGTCAGTGTTGAGGTAGACTGGGTTACTGGCAGAATTGTGTGGGTTGGAAAGAACTTCCGTTTCTTTTTTGGTTTAGCTACTGTAGCTTTGTAGGTAACTGCAGGGCTGTAAGAAAAAGATGTAACTGGGCAAAAAGAAGACCAGGGAATAGTGGCTGGAGGAGGGTTTTGTGGAATTGTTACAGGTGGAAGAGAAGAGGCAGGTGGATTGAAAGCAGGATAGGTGCAGTGAGTAGAGACTGGGTAATAGTACTTGGTGGGAAGCTGTGTATACTGGGCTGTAGCTGAGGTTGCCATGGGTGACGGGGAGATAGATTTTTGGGAAGGCAGGTGGCTAATGGCAGGGCTGGATCTGACCATGCCTGTAGCACAGGTTGAACAAAAGTTGGTTCACATACAGCCTGTTTAATCAGAGATTGTACTGAACAAATACAATCAGATAACACCTGCTGGGAACAAGAGGAATAATGTTCATAAAAAAAAAAAAACGGATCATCCTCTAACAGCCATACCAGGGATTCAACTTGGCCACAATTGAAGGGGGGAGAGAAGTCATCACTTCCTTCAGGCAAACATGAGAGGGCTGGCTTTGCACATAACTGAATCAAAGGCTGCACATCCTCAAATAACATATGACCCTGATCTACTAGGAAATGGGCCGATTGGATCGTTTCCAGTTGCTGGTCACTGGACCAATCTTTTAACGTCTGGCGACAATATTCACTATCCTCTGCCGCCAGCAGAGAGTAATAGACAATTTCATTGAAATCTATCTTTAGCGAGCCAAGCAAACCAGGAGGATTCCTCAATGCAGCCATGTCTGGTCAGGGATGGCCTTGGTATACTGTCAGGAGAATTAGTAGACCAGACTGTGTGAACTGCACAGAGATAACCCAAAACGCATGTAAAGTGAATAATGTTATTTATTAAGATAGATGATTAATAAGAAAATACAAACAGTGCACAACCAACCCAACAAACGAACCAACAACAATATATACAGCAAGGGGCAGTACCAGAATCACAGAAGTCAGCCAGGCCAGGGTCATACAGGGCAGGACAAGGGATATTCCAGAAGCGTAAACGTTAGCCAAGCCAAGGTCATACACAGGAAGATCAGTAAATGAGGGACAGGGAACCAACAGGACAGAGAGGGGATGGATCGGGCTGAAGGGTACAGGAACACAGAAGGGACCGGGTCCGGATAAGCTCGGGAACAAGGTCGGATGCAGGCTCAGGATCGGTAAACAGGCAAACAAGGTCAGGGCTCAATGAGAGAGATACCAAGGCAAGCATGTGAGGGCTTGCCGGGTATTTATGGGACTGACAATAATAGTCTTCGCAGGGAGTGTTGTCTGCTCCATACTGCCAGGATCCATCCGCTGATGGTCGTCAGTACTGCGGCCAAAAGATGAAATAACACCAGCAGGGAAAGATTCCCCTGACAGTTCCAAACTGCCAGGAGACACCTGCTGGTGGACCCCAGTACTGCACGCCAAATGATATATCTTACCAGCGGACGGACCCTTTCCTGACATCACCTCAGAAAACTCCAGATTGATCTCCTAAATTTCACATGGAATTATAAACAACACAAAATAGCTCGCTCCATAATGTTTGCCCCCCAAAATGATGGGGGTTTGGCCTTTCCACACCTCCACCATTACTACTTCTTAGCGCTATGGTGTCAAGTGTTCACTTCCTTTAGACTTTTGTGAGTGCATGTACAGTCATGGCAAAAATTATTGGCACCAATGCATTTCTGTCAGATAATGCCTCACTTTGCCCAGAAAACTGTTGCAATTACAAATGTTTAGGCAATCTCATGTTTATTTCTTTTGGTTGTATTGGTATGACAAAAAAGTGGAGAAAAAAAAGCCAAATCTGACACATTCCACAGAAAACTCAAAAAATGGACTGAACAAAATGATTTGCACCTTCTAAAAAGTGTAAGAAATAATTGCATTCAAAGTTTGTGATGCTCCTGTAATTTGAAATTAAACTCACCTGTATCAATTAACAGGTGCTGACAATATAGAAATCACACTAGCAACCAGTTAAAATGGTGAAAAATTGACTCAACCTTTCTGTTGTGTGTCTCTGTGTGCCACACAGAGCATGGAGAAGAGAAAGAGCAGTAAAGAATTGTCTGAGGATTTGAGAATAAAAATTGTGGAAAAGCATGGACAATCTCAAGGTTACAAGTCCATCTCCGGAGATCTTAATGTTCCTGTGTCCACTGTGCGCAACATCGTGAAGAGGTTTACAGCCCATGGCAATGTAGCTAATCTCCATAGACGTAGACGAGAGAGAAAAATTGATCAAAGATTGCAACGAAGGATTGTTTAAATGGTGAATAAAGAACCTTGATCAACTTCCAGACGAATTCAAGCCGACCTTTAGGCACAGGGTACAACTGTGTCAGCTCGCACTATACGTCACCATCTGAATAAAAGGAACACTATGGTAGGAGTCTCAGGAGGACCCCACTGCTGACACAGAAACATAGAAAACCCAGACTGGCATTTGCCAAAACTTACCTGAGAAAGCCAAAATCCTTTTGAGAAAATGGGCTGGGGACAGATGAAACAAAATTACAGCTTTTTGGTAAAGTCCATCATTCTACTGTTTTCAGAAAAAGAAATGAGGCCTTTAAAGGAAAGAATACAGTCCCTACAGTCAGACATGGTGGACGTTCACTGATGTTTTGGGGTTGCTTTAGGCACTGGATGTCTTGACCGTATGAATGGCATTATGAAATCTGAAGACTACCAAAGAATTCTGAGGTACAATGTAGGGCCCAGTGTCAGAAAGTTGGGTCTCCGTCAGAGGTCATGGGTCTTACAGCAGGACAATGACCCACAGTACAGGTCAAAAAGCACCCAGAAATGGTTGAAGACCAATTGTTGGAGAGTACTTAACTGGCCCGCAATGAGACCAAATCTAAATCCCATAGAGCTCCTGTGGAGAAAACTCAAAACAGCAGGAACCCTTCCAATCTGAGAGACCTGGAGCAGTTTTCGAAAGAAGAGTGAGAATGAGAATGCCTAAACATTTGTAATTGCAACAGTTTTCTAGGCAAAATGTTCTGACATTATCTGACAGAAATGCAGGGGTGCCAATATATTTAGTCATGACTGTGTATCTAATTGTCAATTGCACCCCCATGCATCGCCAAATGCACCTCATTTTTGCGCGTGCCAAACCACATGGTGCTGCTTGGTGTGGTGCATTTAAAAAAAAAGGGTTAGGGACTTTTTTAGGAGCATTTCTGCAGGTAGAGCAGCTTTCTTAAACGAATGTGCTGCCTAAACACAGAACGTGGCTCGCAATAGTGTGAATGGAGCCTAAAGTAATATCAAAGCATAAGCTCTCTGTGTTTCTGCCTTTGAAACCTCTGACAGAGCCCTATGGAAACAGTTCATCCTGCTGGCTGCACAGGAAAACAGAAAATAACAATACGCAATATGTCATTCATATGTAAAATTAATATAAAATATATACATTTCCCCAATACTATACAGAATTGTGCTGAACATCTGAAACCTTGTAGGTTGCAGGGTTGCACTTTATTCAGAAAAATTGGCCAGCTGGTATTGTATATACCATTTAAACTCTGTACATAGTTCAACAATGAGATTATAAATTTACTCTGACATGTTAAAAGGAACAAAGAACCAATAGAGTCAGAGTTACAGTTACAAGAAAGAAAGCAATATTTTTCCACAAGGAAAGAACAATTGTATCCCTTAGTCACAAGAAGAAAATCTGATAGGATGTATTTAAAAAGTGGCAGGGGGGACAACTACTCATGGTTCAATGAGGCCAGAGAGCCCAACCACAATTGCTCCTTCCCTTTAGTTACTAGCTTTATGCAGAATACACATAGATTTACATTCTGTAGAGAAGAAAGCATTTCAGATTCCTTTATGTCTTTTCCTTCCCTCAGCTTTTCTTCTTTTAAAATATTTATTTTACCCAGTCCAAGTCTCACAAGTGATTCTGAGTCCCAGATGTTGCTTATATGGTTTGTGGCATTTGAACAACCCAAACCAATATTAATTTAAAAAAAACAGTGAGTGGTGAGTGGTAAAAGAGATGACATTTCTAATAAACAGAGTTTGTCATTGGCAGGGCTTTTTTTCCCAGTGAATTGGTGCAGGAACTCCCCTCTTCTAAATCACTTTTTGTCTCCACTCCCTACCCACCTCCAAGCATCGGTCCTTGGTTCCACCCCCTACCCACCTCCCAGTAATGCCCCTTTTAGAGAATATAGAGCCAAGTATCATTTTGTAGTGATAAGTAATTTGTATTGAATTTGTTAATGATAAGAAAAGTAGTAAAGTACAGTGCCTTAATAAAGTATTCATACCCCTTGAAATTTTCCATATTTTGTCATGTTACAACCAAAAACGTAAATGTATTTTATTGGGATTTTATGTGATAGACCAACACAAAGTGGTACATAATTATGAGGTGGAAGGGAAATGATAAATGGTTTTCAAATTTATTTTACAAATAAATATGTGAAAAGTGTGGCGTGAATTTGTAATCAGCCCCCCCGATTCAATACTTTGGAGAACCACCTTTCGCTGCAATTATAGCTGCAAGTCTTGGGTATGTCTCTACCAGCTTTGCACATCTAGAGAGAATTACATTTTTGGTCATTCTTCTTGGCAAAATAGCTCAAGATCTGTCAGATTGGCTGGAGAGCATCTGTGAACAGTTTTCGGTTGTAACATGACAAAATATGGAAAATTTCAAGGGTTATGGATACTTTTTCAAGACACTGTAGATCTGCCACAGCCAACAGCAATAGACCCCCCCAAGGAACAATAGATTCACCCAGAAACAATAGACCCCCCAGCAACAATGGACCCCCACAACAAAATACCACCCCAGTAGCATCAAAAGATCTTAAAGCAGCCAGCACGAATAGACTTTCCAACAGCTAGTAACAATATACTCCCTCCCTCACCAGTAGATCCCTTTAAAGCAACAATCCCCCCCCCCAAGCAACAATAGACCTGCCACCAGCAACAATACACCACTAGACAAAATAGATCCCCTCCAGCAACAATAGATCTCCCAGCAGCCAGCATTGAAGCGGTAGTAAACCACTGGGCGTTTTCTTTTATTTGTCATTCATCGTATACTAGCACATTATGTGAAACTTGAAAACAAAGCCTTCCAGTGGCACGCTGTCACTGCTGAAGGCGCTTCCATCTTCACCCGGTCTTCATTTTGGGTTCGTGGACCCTGACTCTGAAAGGCCGGAGCCATGAAGACAGCACTCCTGTGCATGTGCCTGAGAGCCACCATTTTACGGCAGGACTCTGAAGGAACATCACGGGAATGCTGTTCTCTCAGAGCGCATGCATCGGTGATGTCACCTGGTGCACCTAAAGTAACCTAACGGTGCACGTTTAGGAGATATTTACAGTACCTATAGGCAGGGCTTTTTTTCAGGGGGAACTTGGTGGAACTCAGTTCCACCACCTTTGGTGCCTGCTCACCACAATCACTTGTAAACACAGAAGTCTGGTTTCTATGTTTACAAGTGACAGCTCTGCACTCTGTGTGTAATGCAATCTTGGTATTTAATACCCCTTTAAGACCCTCCTACTGTTTTCGTGAAATTTGACTGAACACACCCACTATTTGATCTGATTTGGAGAGTGTGTGTAGGGGAGGGGTTTTGTGGGGCCGTGGTTAAGTTCCAGCACCTATTGTTTGATAAAAAAAGCCCTGCCTATAGGTAAGTATTATTATAGGCTTAGGTAAAATTCATGCATGGGAGTTTACTCCCACATTAATAAACTCTCCAGCACCCCTTGCCATCACATTCAGTACTGGAGGTGCCGGAACTGCGTCCCCCACAATCTCGCTGAAAAAAAACCCTGCTCATTGGAATACTAAAGAGATATAAGTACGAGATGGTAGATGGTTTAAGTAGTTGGTCATATTCAACTGGACTTGTTTTATAATGTTGAAGGCTTAGCGTATTCAAGTCACTTCTTCAGTTCTAAAAAGTGTCCAGAAAATAGCCCAGCGTTTATATCCACACAGGTAGCATTGACACTTAATCAAATCCCCATGGAAAGACAGAAGTTAGTGTCCAGGATCAGGGTGGAAGGTGTGAATGTTGTTGAACCACCCTATTCTAGTAACATAATCCCATCCTTGATGTTTCAGAGGTGTTAATTTTTCAATTTACATGGCTGAAGTTGTGAATTTAAAGCGGAGCTTCAGCTGTTTCTGTGTTATTAAGACAGCAGCTACAAAAAGTGTAACTGCTGACTTTTAATAAACAGACACTCACCTGTCCAATGATCCAGCGATGCGGCCGCCCGAAGCCTCGGTTCTCTCCCCTGGCACCGACATCACTAGTGTGGGCACCCGGGTGTGATAGCTTGCGGCGTCACAGTTGGGTGCGTACTGCGCAAACGCGAGTCGTTCTGCGCTTCCTGCATGGCCGGTCAATCTTCTGGGACCTGTGACGTGTCCCAGAAGATTGCAGGGAGGGAGGGGGAAAGGAGAACTTCCGCTCGAGTCGCCTAGGTGGCCCGAGCAAAAGTAGGAGCTGGGTACTTGTCAAAACTAGGTACCCGCTCCCCCCCCCCCCCCAAAAAAAAAAAAAACATGCCAAATGTGCCATTTCAGGGGGTCAGGAGTCCTTAAAGTGGAAGTTCCACTTCTGAGTGGAACTCCACTTTAACTCACTTAAATCTATTTAAAAGTGGAATAACAACCTTGGATGAATTTGGTCTTTAGGCCCTGTTCACATTTCATGTAGCGGGAACACACATTCCCACCCACAATTTTTTTGAGCGATTTCCACGCATTTCCATGTATCGTGCATAGGGAAACCTATTCACTTGAACGGGCTGCCCTATGCACATGTTTCATGCCAAAGCAACTCAGGTACCAAATTTTGGCACTGAGCCAGGCCCGTTTTGTTGTAATTTTCAGGCAACAATCGTGGCAAAATCGCACTGCATTTGAGGTGCCAATAAAGGGGTTGTAAACCCTCGTTTTTTTTTTAAATAACCAACATGTCATACTTACCTCCACTGTGCAGTTCGTTTTGCACAGAGTGGCCCAGTCTACCTCTTCTGAGGTCTCACGGCGGCGCTGTTAGCTCCTCCCCACATCGGGTGTCCACTTTGGAGAAGCTCTCTTTTTGGTGGACACCTGTGCAGGCGCGCTCCCTAGTCCTGCTTTTGCGTGTATTCACACAGAAAGCAGAAATCGGCCCCCGCCCCCTGACGCCTGTGTCATTGGATTTGATTTTCAGCAGTGGGAGCCAATGGCTCCATCCAATAAGGATACGAGACACCAGCTAGAGCTGGTGTGCTCGTTCCCGGCCGGAGAAAGACAGCGTCCAGGTACATAAAATGGGGGTGGCTGGGGGGCTGCAACAATACAGAAGGGTTTTCACCTTAATGCATAGAATGCATTAGGGTGAAAAAACATGATGGTTTGCAACTCCTTTAATAATGAATAGCAGCCAAACGCGCATTGTGAATTTTGCAGTGATTTTAGCGCAATTTGGAAATGTGGGCAGAATTGTGTTGATTCTGTCTGTGATTCCAAATTGCTCAGATTTGAATGGGGCCTTGACATTTGAAATCTGTACTTATGTTTAGAAATTGTATTCCTAGAAGCCTGTATTTGGCAATCCCCTGCATGATCCCTGCTGTGTCTGTGATTGACACTTTTCAAGTTATGCAAAACCAGAAAACTAAGAGTTGTTTGCACTACTTTTAAAAATGCACTGCAGTAAACCACATGATACTGCGGTACCATGCAATTCGTTGGTCGCAAACGTACTGCATTTGTCATGTGGGTTGAGGTGCTGTTGATGAATGCGGTGCTGGAAACACTCATGGAGCACACCTTTCCCACACCACATTCTGGCATGAACTGACCCTCAATGTTTTCCTTTCCATAAGCAATTTTGAAGCAGCACTAGGGTTGCTGGTTCAAATCCCAATCATGACACTACCTGCTTGGGGTTTGCAGGTTCTCCCTGTGCCTGTGTCGGTTTCCTCCGGGTACACTGGTTTCCTCCCACACTCCAAAGACATGCCGGTAGACTAATTGGATCCTGTCTAATTTGGCCCTTGTGAATGAATGTGAGTTGGGAACCTTAGATTGTAAGCTCCTTGAGGCAGGGACTGATGCGACTGTACTATATATATATGTAATGTGCTCTATAAGTACCTGTAATAAATAAAATAATATAAATGTACCTTGATAGCAAGAAAAAGTAAATTCTGCAGGACAGCCTCCTCCTCCCTCCTTGCACGTCATAGTCCTGTACTCTTCTGAGGCTGTCTAACAACTGTTTGTACTGGCCCAGCTCTGCTACCCCTTGCCTCATCTCCCTAGATAACCTTTCATGTAGCTGCCTGGAGGAGGAGCAAAGAGTAATACTTCAGAGTATCACTTGAGTGACAACACTGGGACTGCTGACATCACATCCAAGATTGTGGCACCCAGCAGCAATACTATTCATAAGATACACTGTATTACTAAAAGTTTTGGGACATCTGCCTTTACATGCACATTAAATGTAATGGCGTCCCAGTCTTAGTCTGTAGGGTTCAATATTGAGTTTGCCCACCTTTGCAGCTATAACAGCTTCAACTTTTCTAGGAAGGTTGTTCACAAGCTTTAAGAGTGTGTCTATAGGAATGTTTGACCAATCTTCCAGAAGCACATTTGTGACGTCAGGCACTGATGTTGGACGAGAAGGCCTGGCTCGCAGTCTCTGGTCTAATTCATCCCAAAGTTGTTCTTTTCAATCTTAGTTTATTTCAAAATAAAGATATAACAGAAAGATAAAGTACCGTATGGTATAATATTGTATACATTATATACATAACAAGAAAAATATTGTATTAGCACACTAGATATAGTGGTTTGTAATGTATTAGTACACTAACAAGTGTGGGGGAATCAACCTATAACCACCTTTAAACTTTTGCGTGTTTGTGTTATCAGGAAATTCCTCCTTGTCGGGCTGAAACGCTGTATAGATCATTCAGTCATTTGTTATAGATATTTAAGTTGTTGAGCAATTCTGGAAATACATCAATTTGAGCGACTGCATCAGTACTTAAGGAAAGATAACAGAGAAAAAGGGATGAGTAAGAGCATGTGGAGAGATAGGGGATGACAACAGACTTGGGGAGCACCCCGACATGGCTAATCAGCGGGCAAAGACGGGGCATCTCTGATCCATATAAGGAAGTCATCAGAGTATCGAAACGTCGACCATGAGATCCAAGTAATGGAGAACTGTTCCTCCTTCCCTGCCTCCTGCGCCAGCAAACGTTCCAGATCTCTTATCCGATCCACCTTGACAGCCAAATCTCCCAAGGAAGGCACATCTATTGTTCTCCAATGTCTGGGGATCACTGTCCTGACCGCGGCCAAAAAGTGGCGCAGTATGTCCTTTTTAATCAGCTTGAGTGGGCCCGGAATCATAGATAGTAGGGCTATCTCTGGTGTGAGCTTAATTGAGGTCGCCATCAGCCTGCTGTAAAGATCAAAGACCTTTTGCCAAAATTTCCGAATTGGAGGGCATGCCCACCATATGTGGAGCATTGTCCCACTAGAGGACAGGCATCTCCAATAAGTACCTGAGATAGAGGGGTTAAATCGTTGGATAGTCACCGGGCATCTGTACCATCTTGTTAATAGCTTAAACCCCTTTTCTTGATTCTTAGTTGCCAAAGAGATCTTATGTGTTAAAATAAAACTTTTTTGCCAATCAGCAGGGGAGATGGAATGCTGTAGATCTGTTTCCCATTTTCGCGTGTATGTTGGAAGGTCAGGGGTAGATACATTTAATAGAAGGGAGTATAACAGTGATACTACATGTTTTGGGGGATCTGGCTGTAAGAGCAGCTCATCAAAGTCTGTCGGGTCATCCAGGATTTCTGAGATGGGGGAGAAAGTACGTATGTACGATATTAATTGACTCCTTTGTAACCACATGGTTGGGGGCCCCACGCTCGTCTGGGGAGGTATGTCCGGTCTCAAAGATGGGTCAGCGCGTAGTACCTGTGCTAAACGTCTATGACTATCCCTATTCCAGGGTCCAAATCTCTCCTCAACCTCCGCCGGGGGGGGAAGGCCGGAGTCCCAAAGAGAGGAGTCATCAGGCCCCGGGGTTTAGATAATTTGCTCGTTAATAGCAGTCGGTCCCATATCTGCAGGGTCTGACGGGTAAGGGCAGTAGAGAGGGTACCACCTTTGCGCAGAGCCGTAGGTGTGCACGGCAGGGCGCAAAGATCAGCCTCATTGAGATGTTCCTCCAATTGAACCCAGATTTTGGAGGAGGAATGGTGAAATCCACAATACGTGTGAGAACCGCTGCCCTGTGGTAGGAAGAAGCATCTGGGACCCCCGCCCCCCCCCGGGCCTTCGGAAGAATCATTGTGTCATATTTTATCCTGGGGCGGTTTCCTTGCCATATAAATTTAGAAAAAATCTGGCGAAGCTTTTTGAAAAACGGGGCGGGAATGTGAATAGGTAAGGTTTGGAAAAGATAGAGGAATCGAGGGAGGACATCCATCTTTAAAACATTCACCCTACCCATCCAAGAGAGCTGTTTAGATGCGTATGTGGTCAGATCCGCTTGCGTTCTAAGAAGTAGGGGGGTAAAGTTGCTGATGAATAATTGGGAAGCGTCTGTTGGGATATGAATTCCTAAGTAACGAATAGACGTGGAATTTGTCTTAAAAGGGAAGGAAGATGCAAGTTGTTTAAGAGCTGTTTCTGGGAGTGAAATGTTGAGTATTTCTGACTTACTGTGATTAACTTTAAAGTTACTAACATCTCCATATCTCTGAAACTCCTGCATAATGGATGGTAATGAGACTTGCGGTTGGGTCACAAAGATGAATAAGTCATCTGCAAATAGGGCAAGTTTAGTATGTATGGGGCCTATACTAACACCGTGGACAGCCGGGTTATTTCTAAGGGCAATGGCTAGGTGTTCCATAACAAGAACATAGAGAATGGGGGACAAGGGGCACCCCTGTCGCGTTCCATTGTGGATAGTGAATTTTGGAACTAGAAATCCATTTAGTCTAATCCTGGCAGAGGGAGAAGTGTAAAGGGACATTATTCTTGAGAGCATATTTTGGCCCAGACCCAGTTGTTGTAGTGATAGATGCAAAAATTGCCAGTCGACACGGTCGAAGGCCTTTTCCGCATCCACCGTGAGAAGGCACAATGGGACATTGTGGGTTCGAGCATAATCTGCAATGAGAAGTGTTTTCAGGGTGTTATCTCGTGCCTCTCGTCCACTCACAAAGCCCACTTGATCTAAGTGTATGATTCGGGGTAGCAACGGTTGTAGTCTATTAGCTAGCACCTTCGCGTACACTTTCAGATCAACCCCTATCAGCGAAATGGGTCGGTAGTTAGCACATATAGTCAGGTCTTTGTCTGGTTTTGGGATGAGAGTGATATGTGCCTCTAGAGTTTGCGGTGGGAATACCGATCGCTCAGAGATTGAATTAAATACTTTTGTTAAGAAGGGGGTAAGAAGGGGAGCAAATTGTTTATAAAATTTCGGGGTAAAGCCATCAGGGCCCGGACTTTTACCAGATGGGGTAGATGCAATGGCACGGGCAACCTCATCTTCCGATATCGGAGCTTCCAAGTCCTCTATCGTTTCGTCATCTAGAGTAGGTAATGCGTTTTGTGCGATATATGAGGCTTGCATGTCCGCTCTAGAATAAAGGGGATCAGTGGGGCTTGTTACAGGTATGTTATAGAGGGATTGATAGAAGTCCCGGAAAACCTGTCCCATCTCAGAGGGTGACGAGACAACTTTCCCAGAACTGTCCCGTATATGGGGTATAAGGTGTTAGGTTGTTTGGTATGTAGGGTGCGAGCTAGTGATCTACCACATTTATCTCGAAATTTGTACTGGTGAAAGGCTAGTTTGTACGCAAATGTACGGGCTGAAGCCTCATATAATTCCCTAAGCTGAGAGCGAGCAGAAGAGACCTCCGCAAGCACCTCCACAGTCGGGGAGCGTTTATGGGTAGTCTCTAGTGTCCTGAGTTTGTGTACAGCCGTGGCTATCGCAGCCGAGCGTTCTTTCTTCATGCGGGCACCCATTTGGATGAAACTACCCCGTAAGACCGCCTTTAATGCCTCCCATTTAATGGGTGGTGAGGTGTCATCAGAGGCGTGGTCTGTAAAAAAATTTGAAATAGTCTCCGCTATCTGAGTATCGAACCCTGGCTCAGTCAGAAGCTAGTCATTCAACCTCCATGTCCATTCTTTTATTGGCGTAGAGGGGACTGTAAGTGACAGGAACACAGGAGAGTGGTCGGACCAAACCATAGGGTCTATTTCGCAATTTGGGGACCAATCTAGACAGCTGTGGTCGACCAAAAAGTAGTCTAAATGACTGTACGATCGGTGCACGTTGGAAAAGTGTGTGTAGTTTCGTGATTCTGGGTACAATATCCGCCATATATCCACAAGATGCATATTGTAAATGGCACGTTTTAGGGCCCGTATTTTAGGGAAGGATATAGAGGAACGGGATGTCGATGAATCCAAAAGTGGATCCATAGGTGTATTGAAGTCCCCTCCGAGTATGAGCTTACCCTCCGCAAAACCCAATAAGATCTTAAAATACTGTAAGGCCGATGGGATTTGGTGTGTGTTAGGTAAGTATAAGTTAGCTATTGTAAATTTAATCCCCCATAGAGAGATTTTCACAAAGACGTACCTGCCCTGGGGGTCTGCCATATGATCAAGCAGTTCAATAGGGAGTGTTTTATGAAACGCAATAGATACTCCCTTAGATTTTTGTGTTGGATTGGTACTGTGGATCCATCTATTAAAATATCTACTGGAGCAGGAAGGGGTGGATTCAGAATGGAAGTGGGTCTCTTGCAACAAAAGCACGTTAACTCGTCTTTTGTGCATCTGATATAGTATTTGCCCACGTTTCGAAGCAATGTTCAGCCCATTGACGTTGTATGAACAGAATTTTAATTGGGGGCGTGAGGTTACCATATGAGCCATGTCGGGGTGCTAAAGGTCGTGCAGGGGAAAAAACAATAGGATATATATAAAAAAAAAAAAAATACAGAGATCAATTCGGGGTAGAGTGGGGAGAAGACGTGAAATATAGAAGTGGGAGAAAAGGAAGAGAAAAAAAAGGAGAAGAAATAAAGGAGAAAGAAGAGTATGAGGATAATAGAAAAGGTAAGGTGTAAGTAAAAGGACACAATAATAAATAATAATAAAAATATGTCCAGAAAACTAATGTGTTTGCTAGCGCAAAACACTGCGTGATATATCACGCTTTAGGCATAAACAGTGCCTGTCCTACTGTGGGGGGAGGTCGAAATGGGTGAACCTGAGCCGTGATCCCGACAGCGAATCAGGCATGTATATAGTATATGTGGCACACTAATCATGTAAAACGTATGTGAAACATAAGGCAGCTTAACGAGAACAGGTGAGAACAATTAACTAAATATCAACAGTGGGTTTAAGTAGTTACCCTGGAATCATATAGAAAATAAAATACAATTACATTGGTTCCCTCTTGTAGATAAATCAGTTAGTCACAGCTGTAGTATGCGCATAGGGGCGCAAGGGAAACGGGGGGCCCACCCGAGGAGGCATCCAGTCACATCATGCGTGGCGCCTTCTAAACTTACAGTCTCCCAAAATGGGGGTTAATTAAGGCCGGTGGCCAAAACTCCCTCCGGTGTGGTTCCCCCACTCCCGCCCCACACCCCCCAACGCACGCCACAGAGGGAGGAGATGAAAGGGAACAATCTAACAGGAAGCAAAACACTTTATATAAAACTGTTGTTGTATTGTACCAGTACCTAACTCCCTTCTTAGTGAGAGTCTCAAGGTGACCATAGGCTTCTCTCCCGAACCCCAGCCATATAATGAATTGGCAAAGAGCAGGAAAAGAGCCAGAAGGTCCGACCCCCGCTGTCACTTCATCATTTACCAAGTGATCTAGGGATCTCGGGCAACTTCTGGGTTAATCTTCTGGAGAGGTAGGTCGTCTCATCCCTGGGCCAGAAGAGACTGACCTAGACCTAGGTCGTCTGCGACGCTGTGGGAGTGAACCAAGTCCCAACTGTCTCAATCCGTTGACTGAACCTGCTATCTCCCCGTGTCACTTTGATGCTGAAGGGGTGGCCCCATGTGTAAGAGGCACCGGCTTGTCGTATAAGATCTAGTAGAGGGCGCACCTCTCGACGCATGTATAGCATATTGCGAGACAAGTCTGGGTATAGATGGATAGAGGCTCCAAAGAAGTCCACTGGGCCCACGTTCCATGCTTTTCGCATGATCTCCTCCTTCAAGGTATAATAGTGGACCCAACAGAGGACATCGCGGGGGCGACCCTCCCGGGCCCCCCCCCGGTCCACCCACCCTGTGAACACGATCCAATTCAATTGGTGATGTTGCCTCTCTGCCCAGCACTTTATTGAGGATGGATATGACAGTGGGTTTCAGTTCCGCTCCCGATGTTGCTTCAGGTAGACCTTGCAGTCTAATATTGTTCCTGCGACTGCGGTTTTCGCTGTCTTCAATGCGAAGCTGCTGTTGGCGTAGGCGACGGAGATGTGTCGCGGATATAGTTTCAAGGACTGTTATACGTGCCTCATGGTCATCTTGAGCAGTATGTAAGACTGATACCGCTTCCTCATTAGCTGTAACTTTTTGTCTCAGCGCGTTCAGCTCTACTTGTAGGGAATCTTCTATCTTGCTTGCCCAGGATTCGAAATCAGTTCTGAAGGCAGACAATAGGGCTGTAGCTTCCGTTCTAATGGGCACTCCTGTCAGGGGGTGAGGGATTGTCCGTAGTTCCCCGGTGTCTGTGTCTTGTAATGTGACTGACCTTGTAGAGGAGGCTGATGTCTCTCCTCTGGATTCTTGGAGTTTCTCATTTGCGTCCCCAGTCATGTTAACTGTTACTGGAGTGGCGGTGGGTGGCTTGGTCTTCCCTGGGTTGCGGCCAGGCGCCATCTTGTCTTTAGGAGTTCGGGGATCAGTCGGCACTGTTCTAAGTAGATACCTCTGTATGGTGCCTTGTTGAGGGTCAGTAGGTTCCGAGGAGTGTGAGCTAGCTGCCGCCATGTAAAATGCAGGTGCGCTGTATTGCGGGATCAGCCTGTGGCCGTCGGGATGGCACAGGTCTCAGGGGTATGCGGCTTCAGCCATCCATGGTCAATTGCTCTCTATCGAAGCCCCCTCCTCCATATAAAAAGGGGGGTCTGGGGGGGGGAGGGGCAGGCCCGAGAAAGCAGCAATGTCCCCCTGTCAGTGCGGGTGGCTCTTTTAAATATTGTGTGTGCAGATGCACAGGGAGGAGAGCACAGTCCAGATATGACTTGTCCCTTTACAGTGTGGGCCCGACTTCACTGTTAGGTCGCAAGATGGCGGCCAGTGCTGGATGTCACCAAATAATAAAAGAGCCTGTACCTTAGTCTCTGGGGCAGTGGAGGGGTGTCCACCGTATAGGATGGATTGCTGGATGGCTCCTGTGCCTCCGATTGTGGTCCCAAGGTCCAGTAGTCTTGTAGGCCTCCCAGGCTTCGGATCCGCTGTAAGCCGCGGGTATCTGGGGCCCACAGCCGTCAGCTCTAGAAGCAGCAGTCCTGGGTGTAGGCCGAGTGAGTGTAGGCCGATCGATCGCCCCCTGCACCGCCGATCGCGGTACTCGAGTCCGGGGATTCCGGCTGTCCTGTAGGCCGCAAGATGGTGGCCGGCGTTCCGTGCAGGGCCTGCGGCGGCCTGGGACCAGATGGCGGCCGGCGTTTAGTAGGCCGCGGGTGTCCGGGCCCACAGCTGTTAGCTCCAGAGACAGCTGACTTAATTATAGGCCGATCGGGCACCCCCCGCGCCGACGATCGCGGTATGCGAGGCCGGGGATTCCGGCTGTCCTGTAGGCCGCAAAATGTGCGGCCGGCGTTCAGTGCAGGGCCGGCGGCGGCCTGGGACCAGGCCAATCCGTTGGCTGTACGGGTCAATTTGCCCCAAAAGTACTGCAGCCAGCCCCTGACAGTCGTGGGGCACAGATGGGGGCAGATATTAGGCTGTATAGGCTGCGGATGGCTCCGGATTGCAGGGGACTCGGCGGAGCTCCTCTGCAGCACGTCCACCCACCTCGACGTCCGGACACGCCCCCCCAAAGTTGTTCTATCGGGTTGAGGTCAAGACTGTGTGCAGGCCAGTCAAGTTCCTCCACCCCAAACTCACTCATCCATGTCTTTGTGGACCTTGTTTGTGCACTGGTGCACAGTCATGTTGGAACAAGAAGGGGCCATCCCCAAACTGTTCCCACAAATTTGGGAGCATGAAATTGTCCAAAGTGACTTGGTATGCTGACGCCTTAAGAATTCCTTTCACTGGAACTAAAGGGCCAGAATATATGATATTTTCACGATATTCTGTAACTTATATTGATGAGAAAAGTCCCAAAATAGAAAGTTCTTAAAATTCTTGTGTAAAAACTGAAAAAAAAATGGATTTAATAATAAAATAGCAAAATATTACAAGAACAATATTAAAAAGCAGCATGTTAAAATAATATCAATAATGTAGTTCTATTCTTGAGATAAAGATTGTGTATATAATCAGATGTGTGTCTGTGTGTATGTGAGAAGCTATAGCCAGCTTCCCTCGTGTCTAGCGGTCTGCCCTCAGACCTTTGTTCATCTCCTTTTTACTCCTAAATTCAGACCCCCACCTTCACCTAAAATGGGCTGGTTTAAAGTTCTTGTTTGTCTTAAAGTCCCACATCCTCTAGACAAAAGTATTGAACGCACTTTCAATAAATGCGGGTTTTAATTCGACCACCTCCCACTTTCACATAATAGTGGGGGTTGACCAGAAAACTAGCTCCCGAAATTCTATCCTGAGGAATGTCTCTGCTTATGGAGGAGGGATGCCTTTCAACTAAACATCTAAGTCTATACAAAATCAATTCTAACTATTTATCATCTAAATCAAATAATACATATACCAATACCAATATGTATATATTCAATGAATAGCCTTTTTTCATATTAATATCCTAATCAAGAAATATTACAGTATAAAGAATTTATATTCTTAACTCAAACATACTCAAACCTCTGCATCTTAAAAAATGTGATACCAAAGAGATGCACAGACTAATGAAACTTTTATATATTTTTTAACACAGACTGTAAAATCTATTTGTTACTTTTCCAAATCTGGATGAGATAAATATATATAACTTAATTATAGTCTTAAGATCCATCACATTCGTAATTGTTAGTATTGATAAATTGAAAATATTTATTTTTTATTTTATTTATTTCAGGTACTTATATAGCGCCGTCAATTTACGCAGCGCTTTACATATACATTGTACATTCACATCAGTCCCTACCCTCAAGGAGCTTACAATCTAATGTCCCTAACTCACATTCATACATACTAGGGACAATTTAGACAGGATCCAATTAACCTACCAGCATGTCTTATAGTGTGGGAGGAAACCGGAGTACCCGGAGGAAACCCACGCAGGCACAGGGAGAACATGCAAACTCCAGGCAGGTAGTGTCCTGGTTGGGATTCGACCAGCGACCCTTCTTACTGCTAGGCAAAAGTGCTATCCACTACACCGCTGTGCCGCCCACATATGAAATATTAGATAAAGGAAAGCTTCTAACCTTTCCCTCTCAAAATGATTGATTAAGCAATCTTAATCATTTTCTAATCTTAATCCATTTATACATCAGCTGCATCACATTTGTTTCCATACATGCTTTTGTCCATTATGCTAATATACTGTGAATTTTAAATATAACAGGATGCAATTTCTCCTTTTGGTCATGACTCAAAACCTCGTTTTCACAAACAAAGGAAAGGTTTCAAACGAACCCAGAAATCTGACGTGGACGGTGTCCATTCACTTTTCTTCTTTAAAGTTAGAGTCATGCGTGCTGTACTGTAACTTTTGACATCTGTCAATTCAGCAGTTTCTGTTGAATTTTTGCTGAATAGCATAACCATTCTTTGGGTACCACATATAAAGACCTGCTGAACAAATCTTGATAGCATTAACAAATACTGGCTTAAAGCCTCTCTCAACACTTGCTCTAAAAACACAATTTACAGGTTTTCTATATGCATTTGTACAAGCATCAGTTTGTGCAGATAGCTGAGAATGTTCTGTTATTTATATTGCAACGTTTTAAAACATTGTGAATATCTCTCACATAATGTTCCTGAACTAATTTTCTCAAGAACAGGTTTTAGTGATGGATCAGGTGTCTGTAATATGATCTTACTAGATCTCACAATGTTTTCTGTTACTTTGATGGCGAAATAAACAATTAACAATTGCTTAATATGTGCGTCAAAGGTCTTTTCCATATTTGTCAAACCTCTTGAGAAGAAGCCTATTATTTTCTGATCACCTTTTTTTAATTGAGACAAAGTCACTGAGTTTGAATTCCCAGATACTTTGCTATACAAAAGGAATAGAAGAACAAAATTCAACAGTATTTAATGAGGGAGCATTCTGCAGATCCCATTTCAACATTTCAAAGGCATCTTTCTGGGTTTGACCCCATTGATTAAACACAACATATTTTTGTCTCAAAAGATCAAATAGTGGTTTAACTTTATCATTACATTTCTGTACAAATTCTCTGCAATGATATACTTCACTCAAAAATTGATGTAATGCCTTGTGAGTTGTTGGAATTGCAGAAATGGTTCTAACTTTTTCTAGCAACAATTGTCTCTGTCCATGACTAATTTGCATATGAAGGAATGCTACTTTTCATCAACAAAGTAAATAAATTAGACAAAAGAGTGACATGTTCCTCTATACTTTGTGTAGTCAGCAAAAACTTGTCCACATGCTGGAAAATACATTCTGGTGTAGAGAATTTTGACAATATTTTTTTTAAAGACTCATGTACTATACCTTTACTAATGTCCAATCCTGGGATTATTCTAGTGAATGCATAACTTTCTTTATTAAAGTCGAAGGCAATTTTATATTGACAACTTTTAGTAACCATTAGGTACAGAAAAATGGCTGTTTGAGATTTCCATTACAGAGAATACTTTGGCCCTGGCATCTAGGTGTGACATTAAATTTAAATCAGGCACAAAAGGTTTGTTATTTGTAATGCATTTATTCAGAGACCTTAAATCAACTGATAAAGAATACAAATTATCAGCATTTTTGATAGGCCAAATACAGCTATTTACCACTGATTGTGCTTTCTTTAATATTCCTTGTTGTAAAAACATTTATAATGACAGAAACTGGACCTATTGATTCTTGTGGCAACTTATATTGAATTTGGGGTTTAGGGTCCCTACCTTTAATGTCTACTTCAATATCTTTAAGCAAGCCTGTTTCATTTTTGGTCTGACTCCAAACATTTTTATGTGATCGAACCAATTGTTCTAATTCGAGATTGGTTCCTGTATGTGGCCAATTATAATCTGAAGACATGTCAGCAATTGCTGTACAAATACTTCCAACATTACTGTATATGGAAGCATCAATTAACATAGATTTGGGACGAGATGAATCTTTCCATATAGTAGAATTACTTAAATCAATAATCCAATTTAGTTTACTAATCACATCCATGCCAGGAATATTCTTTCCACCCTAACAACACCAGCTGTCAGTGTTTGTTTTCAGAAGTCCTGGAATCTCAGAAGTCACATTAGAAACATTAGTTGCAACTGCATTTTCTTTTCCACTAAAGCCAATTAAATTGCGTTTTGGAGAATTTGCATTCAGGGACAATTTGTGTTTAGTTAAACTGAGCTCCTAAATCTATTAACCATTTAGTAGACCATTGTAGACCTTGTACATATGGTCTTCCACTTTCATCCAATAAAATTGGAGCAACATAATTTAATGTTGGAGGAGTCAAAACTTGATTAAATCCTGATTTTGGCAATGGAAGTAAACCATCTCTGTCAGTGACAGCACTGCTTGTAATATTGATTGAACTGTCATTAACAGTCAGTGTACTGTTCTGTTTGACTCTTGAGGCATAAGGCATTTCAATCAACCTATTGTTTGGGCAAGGATGAATAAATTGCTCAGAAGTTTTCTAATTTCAGACCCCCACCTTCACCTAAAATAGGCTTGTTTAAAGTTCTTGTTTGTCTTATAGTCCCACATTCTCTAGACAAAAGTATTGAAAAACTTTCAATAAATGCTTCAATTCGACCGCCTCCCCTTTTCACGTAATAGTGGGGGTTGACCAGAAAGCTAGCTGCCGAAATTCTATCCTGAGGAATGTCTCTGCTTATGGAGGAGGGGTGCCTTTCAAATAAACAACTAAGTCTATACAAAATCAATTCTAACTATTTATCATCTAAATCAAATAATACATATACCAATACCAATATGTATATATTCAATGAAAAGCCCTTTTTCATATTAATATCCTAATCAAGAAATATTACAGTATAAAGAACTTATATTCTTAACATAACTTAACTTAGCATCTTAAGAAATGTGATACCTTATCCCATTTGTGATGGGGGAAGAAAAGACTAATTACGAACACATGTAAGCTCTCCAAAGAGATGCACAGACTAATGAAACCTTTATATATCTTTTAACACAGACTGTAAAATCTATTTGTTACTTTTCCAAAGCTAGAAGAGATAAATATATATAACTCAATTATACCCTTAAGATCCATCACATTCATAATTGTTAGTAATGTTAAATTGAAAATATTAGATATTAGATAAAGTAAAGCTTCTAACAACCCAAAAAACAACCCCACACCATAATGATTTGGACCAGTGCACAAAGCAAGGTCCATAAAGACATGGATGAGGGAATTTGGGGTGGAGGAACTTGACTGACCTGCACAGAGTCCTGACCCCAACCCGATAGAACACCTTTGGGATGAATTACAGCGGAGACTGTGAGCCAGGCCTTCTCGTCCAACATCAGTGTCTGACCTCACAAATGTGCTTCTGGAATAATGGTCAAATACTCCCATAGACACACTCCTAAACCTTGTGGACAGCCTTCCCAGAAGAGTTGAAGCTGTTATAGCTGCAAAGGGTGCGCCAACTCAATATTGAACCCTACGGACTAAGACTGGGATGCCATTAAAGTTCATGTGTGTGTAAAGGCAGGCGTCCCAATACTTTTTGTAATATAGTGTATATTAAATGCACTTACAATCTTATGGTCAGATTGTTGTGGAAATGAATGGGTTTTGCAACACGGTCGTCTTAAAACAGACCTTGCATGCTGCGGAAGGTTTTCTGTTTATGTATTCCCCACCACATCCTCCCCATTTGTTGAAGCTTTTCAGCAAAGGACAAACTTGAACAGCAGACCATGCTTTTTTGGTGTCCACTTTAAATATTGGTGAGGACAGTGGTTAGTAGTGCTCATCCTGTAAAAAGGGCAACCCTGATTCAACCAGCAGAATATTGAACCTGAATATTGAACCTGATTAAAGCTGCAAACAGCCAGGCACATCTGTGGGGTGTGCACCCAAAAAACATAGATGGCAGAGATACATGAGAACCTCCAAGAAGAATCAAGCCAGGCAGTTTCTGTGAATTTTGGTGCTTAGAACAGTTATGGCTTGGGGTGGCATGACCCTAGAGTGACTGCATGTATTAAAAGGAAATGGCTGTGTTCTTTAAAAGGTGGCTTGTGCAAAAAAATGAAAAAAAGAACCCAACTTTAATTTGGCTGCTGGTCATCTGCATAGATGTCTTCTATGGACTGCCCTTACATTAACTCCTGAACTAATGTATAGAAAATAATTCCAGAGTCATTGAAAGGCCAACTCATAGAAGTCTTTGCAAATAGGTAGGAAATACACCGGACTGCCCTCATCTGGCTAATACAGAAGTAAAATAAACAGAGCAGTGCTGCATGTCTGCCAGTATGTGTAATAGAGGCTCTGATCTGAGTTCATGTTTTGTTTTTGTTTTTTTCTTTATCAAACCTAGATGTTGGGGGGGGGGGGGGGGGGTAGGAGGTGTGTGCTGTTAATTGTGATATCAGATATGCTTTAAAGTGTATTCAAAGCCATTTTTTTAAATGTGTGGAAGGGTATCCTCACTTGGGATATTCTCCTTATCCTTATGTTGTGGAGACCATTGTCTCTGGTGTAGAATTTGTTAGGAAATCCAACAAGTTACAGGAATGAGAGTTGTGTAAAATGTATGGTGACCGAGTCTTAACCATTGTCTACACTATCAAGAACTGACTATCATAAAAAAAAAAAAAAAAGGTTTGGCTTTATTTACATTTAGCCCGGGTTCACACCACAACGGGCTGCGGATCGCACAGGAGCGCTGTGCGTCCCTGTTCACCGTTTCAGGGACGAATCAGGGCCGATTCTATGCCTGAATTCGGCCCTGAAACGCAGCCAAAGACGCACAGCGTTTTTGTGCAGTGCGCACCGCAGCCGCCCCGGAGATATGTGAACTGGCTCCATAGGGAGCCAGTCACATTCTCCTGCTATGCGAATTAGAGGTGCGGAAACGCACCTCTAATTCGCATAGGTGTGAACCCGGGCTTAAAGTTCAGAGCTATTTAACCTGTTTTGTCAAACAATAGGTTCCCATTTATAAAGCAGCCTCATGGCCTTACTGCTACCATACCACCGTTTTAAATGTGATTTGCCATCCTCATTGATGCTTTGTTAGGTGGCAGTTTCCTGTGGTTTCCTAAAGGGGCTTGCAGACTTATCTCTTATTTTACTACTTATATTACTTTGGGATCCAGAATAGCAATTGCTTGATTTTGGAAGAAGCCCACTGTCCTTCCAGAATTAGTTAAAGTGTAACTCCAATTTAGATCAAAAAAAAAATCCCCTATTAGAGATGCGCATTATGGAAAAATTTGATTTGTTTCGGATTCGTTCGTTAGGTTAATCATTTTGTTTTGTCATATTTGTTATGTTAGAATGATTCTTTTTCAGAACTTGTTTTGTATGTTCGTATTAATTTCGCAATTTCACCATTTTCAAATGGATTCAAACTTTGAAATTATTTGAAATTTGAATTTCTGAAGATGGCTATATTCATATTTTATTCTGCTCTATTCTAATTTATTCTATTTTCTCAATTCTATGCCTTTATATTCTATTTTAGTCTACTCTCTTCCTTTATTTTCTATTCTACTCTTATCCATTTATTATTTTCTAGTCTAGTCTATTCCTTTCTATTCTATTCTGTTTTATTCTATTCTATTGTATTTTATTCTATTCTGTTTTATTATTTTCTAGTCTATAAAGCAGCCTAAGTAGGCATCATCACTTTAATTCGCTTTTATACCTTACTGTATCATTTTATTTCACTTTTATACCTTACTATATTTATTGCAATATGTTCCCATTTGGAATTCATTTTTTAATCCTTGAATTTGGATTATTTGTTTCATTAAAATTTATTTCAGATTAGTTAAAATTCATTAATATTGTTATTCGGAAATTCGGATAGTTGAAATTCGTTAATATTCTTATTCAGAAATTCAGAAACTTCCGAATGTGAAAATTTTGTCTGAATTTCAATTCATAACTAAACAAATCACAAGTTCTAAGGGACATTCCATACACCAACGGTGTACAGAACACCTCCAAGTTGCCACATTGCATTCAAAATTTTGAACATTTTTAGAAGAATACAGAAACTTCAGAATGAGATATATAAAAGTATTACAAAATGGCCTGTGTAGCAATTTTCTATGCTATATTATTATTATTTTTTCTTTTAGGAAAGTGGAGATCTCCTTTAAACATAAACTCAATTAGATCATGATTAACAATAAGATGCAGAGCATATTGAATAATACACAAACTAAATTCAGACTAGTGTGGATTCAATACAACTCAACTGTATGAGACCTGTTGTGGGGACCTCCCCCTTTTCCTTCTTTCCTTCTTTCCTCTCTTCATATTTATTTTTCTTGCTTTCATTTCAGATTTCTTACATATCCTTAATGAATTTTTTTGCTCTTCAATTTTAATCTTTCTTGAGAAGCTTAGTTCTTAGCTCTTATGCCGCGTACAGACGATCGGAATTTCCGACAACCAAACCATGGATTTATTTCCGACGGATGTTGGCTGAAACTTGTCTTGCATACACACGGTCGCACAAATGTTGTCAGAAATTCCGATCGGCAAGAACATGCTGATGTACAACACGTACGATGACGTACAACACATAGTTACATAGTTACATAGTTACATAGTTAGTCAGGTTGAAAAAAGACACAAGTCCATCCAGTCCAACCATAAAAAAAAAAAAAAAAAAAAAAAAAACAAAAAACGTACAATCCAATATACCCAATACTATACCCACAGTTGATCCAGAGGAAGGCAAAAAACCCCAGCAGAGCATGCTCCAATTTGCTACAGCAGGGGAAAAAATTCCTTCCTGATCCCAGAGAGGCAATCGGATTTTCCCTGGATCAACTTTACCTATAAATGTCAGTACCCAGTTATATTATGTACATTTAGGAAAGTATCCAGGCCTTTCTTAAAGCAATCTACTGAGCTGGCCAGAACCACCTCTGGAGGGAGTCTATTCCACATTTTCACAGCTCTTACTGTGAAGAAACCTTTCCGTATTTGGAGATGAAATCTCTTTTCCTCCAGTCGTAAAGAGTGCCCCCTTGTCCTCTGTGTTGACCGTAAAGTGAATAACTCAACACCAAGTTCACTATATGGACCCCTTATATATTTAAACATGTTGATCATATCCCCCCTTATTCTCCTCTTCTCAAGAGTGAACAAATTCAGTTCCTCTAATCTTTCCTCATAGCTGAGCTCCCCCAACACGCCACCCTTTGGGCTCCTTCTGCTAATCTCGTGTTAGTAGAAGTTTGGTGAGAGATGATTCACACTTTTCAACCTCGTGCTTTTCAGTTCGTTACTGCTCTTCAGTTTGTGCTTGTGGGTTTGTATCTGTTTTTCAGTGCGTGTAGTCAGTTCGTATCTGTTTTTTCAGTGCGTTCTTGTCCACTCGTTTCTGATTTTCAGCTCGCTCTTCTTCATGCCTTTCTGATTTTCAGTGCGTTCTGTGCGTTCTGACCGTTTTGAAGCCATGTTGCATTTACGTACTCATCATAGAGTTCATGCTATGCAGGGACTTGGTGTTGCGGTTCTTACTTTGACCCAAGCCCAGTCCATGAACAGGGGGAGGAGGGGTTCATGGACCGAGAATTGGTTGCTCCAGCGTGACCAATTCTCGCACATGCCTTTGTTGCGGGAGATCCAGGAGAATAATCCTGATGATTTCAGGAATTATCTCTGGATGACGGACCCAGATTGCTGTCCACCTATATTACCAAGCAGGACACCTGCATGCGGCAAGCCATCACTCCGGAACAAAGGCTAGTTGCCACCTTGCGGTACTTGGCGACGGGGAGAAGTCTGCAGGACATCAAGTTCTCGACAGGCATCTCCCCCCAGGCTCTGGGGATCATTATTCCAGAGACCTGTTCTGCCATCATTCAGGTCCTGCAGAAGGACTATATTAAGGTAAGTTTTCTCCTTTAACATCACATTCTATGTATTTAATGTTTGCTAATGTATTGTATTTATTTCATCATTCCCCAATTACCATGATTGTAATAGGCTGTGTATGTCCTCTTTGTCCTCATGCATGCTGGAAGCTTTTAGTGCTCCCTTTTTGTCCTTCATGCATATTTGCCTTCACTAACCTCCCCAGTATGCTATCCTGGGCCCATACACACCTAGCCTAGTCACTTAACAATGTATTTTGTCAGCTCCATTGTAGTGCTATTTGTTATTTTTGCCCTTAAATTCATGCATAGTGCAAGAGGCTTTTTTTGGGGGGTCCAAACTCATTTGGAACCCTCCCTCCCTCCCCAACTGCTAAGTCAACCGATACCAATCCTCTATCTGCTGACTTTGCCAAACCCATACACACTATACTTAACTCTTTTGTGGTCAGATTTATGGATGAATTCACCAAAGCATGTAGTGCAAGGGCCTGCTGAATACTTTAAAATTGTACTGTTTAAAGTTTTGTTATCCTATTATCTAGATATGTAATTGCAGAATGTAAAATTGTGCTTCAATTTGTACAGTGTGTATTCATATTTTTGGATTATGACACTTCTTACCTGTCCAGTAGGCTTCCAATAGTGTAAGTAAGGAGGGGCTAGCCAAAGTAACACACATTATGTATGCATTCAGCTCTCAATGAAGTGGAGACGGTTACCAGTCCAAAACATCTCCTGTACCTTATACTTTTGTCTTTAAATACTCCTTCAAATAAATGTTATACTTATGTTGGCCAAGAATGTTTGTGTCTAATCTGCTTGCAATGTTTATGTGCAAAAGTACAATTTTTTTTTCTTGTTTGACTCCACAGTTTCCTTCAACCCCACAGGAATGGCAGACTGTTGCATTACACTTTGCCCAGCGGTGGGACTTTCCCAACTGCGGAGGGGCAATCGATGGGAAACACGTCCTCATCGTCCCACCCCCCAACTCGGGGTCATACTATTATAATTACAAGGGGTTTAATAGTATTGTGATGTTGGCGGTGGTGTCGGCGACATACAAGTTTTTGTATGTGGACAAGGGGAAGAATGGCCGGATGTCGGATGGTGGAGTCATCGCCCAGACAGAGTTTTACAGAAGGCTCCAGAATGGTGGCTTGGGCTTGATACTTGCGGAAGACAGCGTGGCTGATCTTCCGTTTGTGTTCGTCGCTGATGAAGCGCTTGGGCTAGGAGAACATCTGATGAGGCCATTTCCCATGAGGACCCTCACCCCGAACCAGAGGGTTTTTAACTACCGGCTGGCCAGAGCCAGAAGAGTGGTGGAAAATGCTTTTAATGGCCAGCCGGTTCCGCCTATCCCTGACGCCAATCCACATGGCGGAATATAAACTCAACCATATAGTCCTTGCCTGCTGCATTATGCACAATTTTCTAACGAAAAATGCTACTAACTATGTGGCCTCCATTGGGCCTGAGGCCGGCTCTCCAGATCAACCAACCCTGACGGCACTTGAAGCTGGCCGCCCTGGCTTGCCCCCCAAAAGTGCCTGCGAAGTCAGACAAAAATATCTGGAGTACTTTGCGGGTAGGGGGGCCATTGATATGCCAGCATATGTTCGGTAACATTTTTAAAATAAATTTTTATTTCAAACTGAAATAATATTTCATTTGATTTACTGCTTGTGTTTGTGTTGAGTTCTCCGATGGGCTTTTCTTTTTGGACATTTTCTTAAATGGTGCAAACGTAATTTATTTGATACATGAGGCGAAAATCTCTTCTTCAGCTAACTATTCTGTTGTGGGTCTGCTACACACACACACACACACACATTGTTTTTGTTTTTAATGCATGTAATGCATTAATGTTAAAAATAATCATCCTTTTCAGCACCATGAATTAATTGTTTTGAGTGCCTAAAATGGCCTGATTGGGGCCAATTTTAGAGCATTGTGTGGGTTATTTACTAAAAGCAAATCCACTTTGCACTACAAGTGCACTTGAAACTGCACTGAAAGTGCACTTGTAGTGCAAAGTGGATTTGCCTTTAGTAAATAACCCCCATTGTCACTGTAAACACCAACTTACTCCAAAAACTGGTATTGAGCATTGAAAGAAGAAGCCACACATTGTTGAGTATGAAACATTTTACTCAAAGCACATTTACATGTGCATTAGAAAAGAGTTTTTGAACAAACCAACATTTTTGTTATAATGTTTGACATTAGAAATAAAAATTTTTTGGTTAAAAAGGCATGTTTCAAACCATAACATACATAACTCATGAACTTACAAAGTTCAACTTTGAAAAAGTGAAGGCAATATCAGACATTAGTATGTCAAAACTGTGTTGATATTGCCTTCATCGGATGGGGTGATGTCACCCTTGTAAAAGCCAAATTTTGAAGATGCACACAAATTGGGAGTCAAAATGTGGATTTCCCTCCTGATCCCATGCCTAATGTCAACATGTGCTAGCTCCCATCATGGGGGATCAATAGACGTGTTTCGGGGGTGCAACCCCTTCCTCTTATCTACTTTAGTTGCGAGGAAGGGGTTGCACCCCCAAAACGCGTACCTTTATATCCCGTGATGGCAGATAGCACATGTTGATACACGGTGTGCATCTTCAAAATTTGGCTTTTAAAATACTTTAAAATACTTTAAAACTTGAATTAAAATAAAAAAAGTCCTCGACAAAACGGTACAATTTTTGTGTGTTTTAGATTCTGCCTAAAACATCAGTGATGTTCTTCATTTTTTGTTGAACATCATTGATGTTTTCCTCTATCTTTTCTAAATCACGATTGCACACCATGATCTCCCCGATGAGGACGTGTGCACTTGCACTTGTGAAATGAGTTTCTTCTTCCACAACATCCACATCACCTAAAAATAAAAAAAACACACAATGCATTATAAATATGCAGGCATACATCTATTACCTGAAGCAGTGGTCTCAGACACTCACCTGTTGTGGTCACTATTTCAACCACGTCATGAATCTCTCCTCCCTCCGCATCCTCAGGTTGTGGTGTGGTGACTTCCCCTTCTTTAGGAGGTTGGGGGTCCCTGGTGTCCTCTGATGTCCTGAGTCTTTTCTCCCCTATGTGAATAAAAAAAAGGTATACTTAGCACACAGATATTTGAGGCAAGAAATAGGAATATAAAACATTGCTTGAAGTGTCGTACAATTGTCTGTTTTGGCAGAGTTCTAAGCTGAAGACATGCTTCTTTCCCTTTCTTCAAGCTGGAATACTTACCTTTTTTGGTAACATTTCCCACATGGAGACACCCCTAGTATCCACTGGAGCACCTGTGTGGGACACCCTAAAAAGGATGTTTTTGTGTCCCACACTAGTGCTCCTGCGTCCAGATGTGCAAACAGTTGCTGAGTGTCCTCTCCTTACACTGAATCAAGTTTGCATTTCATTCTAGTCACAAACCCATCTAGACAACAAACTTCTTTTAATACAAATAGGTCTGAACAAATATAGTAACCTGCACCTGCGATTACTGTACCCACGAATCTGAAACTTGCCATTTTAAATGACATTTTAAACTGTACAACAGTAAAGAAAAGCACATGGAGCAGCATGCAAGTAATAATAATAATAGGAACACATGACAAAATACTTTTTTGCAGCACTTTCTTGATTCTTCTGTACTGATCCTGCTCCCTCAATTTGAGGACTGACCATCGTTTCCTCAGTTGATCCTTGGATCGCCGTACCCCAAAATTCTTTTGCAGACTTTTCACAACTTTACTCATGATTTTGCCCTTTCTCACATTTGGGTTGCTGTACGGTCCATATTTCCCGTCATGGTCGGCCCTCTTCAAGATGTCCACCATCTCACCAAAGGACATATTTGAGGCCTTAAATCTCCTGGATCGGGACGTTTATGGCTCCGGGCTTTCGTCGTTGCTGCTCTCCTCTGCATATACCCGCTCTGTCTCCGCCATGTGCTCTCCCACTGTGCCGAAAGAGAAGGGGCGGGGAATATACTAGAAAGGAGGTCAGGGGCGGACGGAGTTTCACTCATGCGCAGATTATATAACGCGTAACACGCATGTGTCGTACATGCGATCTGTGAGCGGAGGATGGAGTAGCGTAAGCGGCGATCGTGCTAACGAAGGTACAATTTTACCTTGGGGCATCAGTGGCCTATACTGCTTATAGATTGAGGCCTATATTGGGACAAGATTAGGAGAGTTTAGCCTGACATTAGGGTTTGTCTTGTGTTGTGTCTTGCAGAGAAAATGGATAGATTCAAGGATCATGACTTCCTCCCTAGCTTCATTGATAAATACAGGGAGCTGCCCTGTCTGTGGCAGGTGAAACACCCATTTTATAATAATAAAATAAAGAGGAAGGCAGCGCTGGTTCAATTGCTGGATTTGGTGAAGCCGGTGATTCCCACGGCAACCATCACCTATTTGAAGTGCAAAATTGGTGGCCTGAGGAGCACATATAATAGGGAGCGCAAGATGTTTATGTCCCCAGGCTCTGGTACTACGACAGACTGCGTTTTTTGTCAGACCAGACTGAAATCAGGCCATCACTCTCAACCCTTCCTTCCACTCTTCCTTCCACCTCAGATGAGGCTTCAGAAGTCCAACCTGGGCCTTCCACCCAGGAAGATGTGGAGGAGCCCAGCTTGAGCCAGGTATAGCATTGTTCAACATATTTCTTGCCAAAAATTAATGATGTTAACTAGATGTTATTATTGATCACTAATTTCAGAATTAACAAAGTGGTTTACATATCAATAGACAGTAGTAGGCAAAAATCATTGGGACAAGAATGACAAATGCTGGGGTCAAAAGGATAGTCTTTTCTATTTGTTAACATTCAATTTGCAACAGTCATGAGCTCTAAATTGTGTGATTGATGACCAAAAACCTAAAACTATGTCCCATTTTCATACACAGGAAAGTCTCATCCGGGAGGAGGGCGTGGAAAGTCTCAGCCAGGAGGAGGCCGTGGAAAGTGGCAGCCAGGAGGTGGCCATGAAAAGTAACAGCCAGGAGGTGGCCGTGCCCAGTAGCCTGACCGAATCGCGGGTTCCTCCCCTCTGCCTTTCAACAAAAAGGCCCAGGAAGGGGAGTAACATGGAGGAGTCAGTGCTTTCTTTGATTCGGCAGGCTACTGCGGCCCTTAGAACCACCCCCAATCTTCAAGAGGCCTATGCCTGCATGGCAGCCAGCAAATTGCAGGAAATGGAGGTGGGCCAACGCCTCATTTGTGAGGAAATCATGTATCAGGCCCTAAATAAGGGGGTGATGGGCGAACTCACAAAAAAAGTCACGTATGTGAGTTGGACCATACTCCTCCTCCACCTCCTGCCACAACTCCAACACCTCAGCCACAGGCTGGAAGGAAGCGTGGAAGGAAGACAAGAGAGTGATGGCCTGGGTTCGGTCTGGTCTGGCAAAAGACGCAGGCTGTTGTAAGACCGCAGCCTCGAGACATACATGTCATCTGCTGCTGCTCCCGATCTCTCGGAGTCTTGGACCTTATTGTGCTATCTATTAAATGTACTCCTCAGGCTACCAATTTTGCCTGTCAAATAATTGATGTCTGCCCTGGGGTACAAAGGCTTTGCCAATTTCAACAGTTTATCCAGCGTTGTCTTCCTCTTTATTTTGTTATGACCCCAATAAATGGCTATTTTTTTTTTACAAATACTTGGCTATGTGTTTTAGTTCAAAAAGGACAGTTTGTGAGTAGGCAGGTACATTTCAAAAAGAAATTGTCAAATTAACAAGGGACACCAACACCAACCAATCTCCTTGCGGTGATAATTCACAGCAGAACCCGATCTGCGGGTGCTGGGCGCTCAATGTCCTCCTGAACCTGCCGATCATCGGTAAACTACACAGAATGGGGATCTGCCTATGTAAAGGCAGATCGCTGTTCTGACAGGGGGAAGGGATGGATTCTGTGTTCCAGCAAAGCAGGGACTTGAATCCATTAATTCCCCTAGTAAAAGCAGCACACATAGTAAACACAAACACTAGGCCCACTCTCCGCCTCGATAGGGTGTAAATTTCATCTGTTGCCACTTCTCCCGTGACTTTGACAAAATGCATGCGCACGAAATGCATGGTCATGGCAACGGATAGCTTGCGTTCCATGCTGGCTCACAGGCTTCCCCTTCCTCTCCACACCTCCGGCTCGGCGCTGACATCATCCAGGCACGCCTGACAGCTCCGTCCTTGGCTCAGCTCGGCTCTCCCGGTTTCGGTCGGCTCTCCTTTCCAATGGCAGGCTCTGTCCAGTGGACACCTCACACCATCCTCCCCCTCCAGGTTGGCTCAATGTCTTCCCACTAATCGCGGTAACATCACTGCCTGGACATAGCCGAGCATTAGCTTCCAGCCAGCAGCCATTAAAGCCACACCGCACATCGGGTTTCCATCCATCCCAGCATGGTTCCTGGTGTCCCTTCATGCTCCACCAGCGAGCCCTCCGGATGAAGTTAACCCCTTCAGCCAGATGCCCCGTACACATGGTCGCATTTTCCTACGGAAAATGTTCGATGGGAGCTTTTTGTTGGAAATTCCGACAATGTGTAGGCTCCATCGGACATTTTCCATCTGAATTTCCGTCACACAAAATTTGAGAACTGGTTCTCAAATTTTCCGACAACAAAATCCGTAGTCGTAAATTCCGATCGTGTGTACACAATTCCGACGCACAAAGTTCCATGCATGCTCGGAATCAAGCAGAAGAGCCGCACTGGCTACTGAATTTCATTTTTCTCGGCTCGTCATACGTGTTGTACGTCACCGCGTTCTTGACGTTCAGAATTTCCCACAAGATTTGTGTGACCGTGTGTATGCAAGACAAGTTTGAGCCAACATCCGTCAGAAAAAATCCATGGATTTTGTTGTAGGAATGTCCGATCGTGTGTGCAGGGCATTAGTGGTATCGTTGGCTTTTTATTATCACTATCATTGTGTTTTATGACTTTGTCCAATTTTACTCTTCAATAAATCATTGATTTTATGGTTTAAACGCACTGTCTATACAATATTGTTTGGATTTAGCCCATTGATTGTTGCTCATCAGTTTTTCTTATCAATGCTACATTCTCCTCAATGTTCAAGCAGCTTCACTGGGCTCTGATCCACAATTTACAGATTTGAGTTTGTCACACCACATCATAGGACCCAACGCTTTGGTAGCGCTCCAGGTTTTATGTATTTTTAGGCACACAGTTAACCCTTTGATTGCCCTAGATGTTTAACCCCTTCCCTGCCAGTGTCATTAGTACAATGACAGTGCATATTTGTAGCACTGATCACTGTATTAGCGTCACTGGTTCTTGTAAAGTGTCAGTTAGTGCCTGATTGTTTGTTGCAACATTGCAGTCCCACTATAAGTCGCTGATCGCTGCCATTACTAGTATAAAAAAAAAATAAATAAAAATTCCATAAATATATCCTATAGTTTGTAAACGCTGTAACATTTGTGTAAACCAATCAATATACACTTGTTGGGATTTTTTTTACCAAAAACATGTAGCAGAATACATATTGGCCTAAATTTATGAAGAAATTAAATTTTTTAACATTTTTTTTGGATGTGTTTTATAGCAGAAAGTAAAAAGTATTTTTTTTTTTTCCAAATTTTTCTGTCTTTTTTTGTTTATAGCGCAAAAAATAAAAACACAAAGGTGATCAAATATCACCAAAAAACAGCTCTATTTGTGGGAAAAAGACATCAATTTTATTTGGGTACAGTGTCGCACAACCACGCAAATGGTAGTTAAAGTAACGCAGTGTCGTATCGCATAAATGGCCAGTCATGAAGGGGGGTAAATCTTCCGGAGGTCAAGTGGTTAATCTACTCTTAGCCTTTCCATGTTTTAGAGAGGGAAGTGGAGCCTCTCTATGTATTTTTGTGTTCACTTCAAAAATTGGAAAATCGCTTTGTCTCCATCTATTCGGCAGCAGATAACAATTGTAAAGCAAAGTGTATCTCTCGGCTGATGTTCTTTATCTCATACTTCTCTTTTTTATCTTTTTTCAATAAAAACATTGAAATACGAATGTGTTTTACATTGTAGCTTTTGCTTTTGTACTTTGAAGTAACACCCCATTCATTTAAATGATTAGGAGTATGTCAGGAGAGGAAGAACCCAGTCGTGTGATCTGTGAAAGTCATGTGACTTGGCTTTCATTCTATCACAGTATTCTCTGCAGCAATATGCTGAGAGCCCTCAGACGGAAACACCGCGCTCTGCATTTTAATCATTAAACATAAAATGCATGCACATTGTGAACTACACACCCCGATATTCTCCAGGAGGTAGACTTTGTATCTGCTGCCCATAGTAAGTAGCTCCCTAAAGCTGTCCATATGAATCAGCTAGCTGACTGATCAAATAAAAAACAAACACACGAGCGGATTCCCTCAATCCATACATTTGCGATGGATGAAGGACTCCTCCCTGCTACCCTATTGTATTCAGAAATTGGGACCCCTCCAGTATAAGAATACACTGATCAGCATTGCATCCAATTGGCTACTGAACCAGCCAAACCTTGATCCATCTAAGGCCAGCTTTAATTTAAATTTAGAGTTGTAGAGTTTAGCTAATGTTTTGTGTAAGGGCCCTTTCACGCGGCCTGTCAGTTTTTTAGGCAGAGCCCTTCAGTCTCCTCTATAGGGGCGGCCCCCAACATCCGAGCCAATCCTGTCCGCCAAAAACAGACGGATGGTGGTCCTATTTTCCAATCGTCTAGTGGATCGGATTGGCAGTTTGTTTCCATCCGATTTCCTCATAGAGGAGAGTAGGACTGCGTCTATGTCCGCTCTGCACAGCGGAGTGGACACATACCTGTCATCTGCCTGCTCAGTGGGGATCAGCGGAGAGATCCCCTGCTAAGCAAGCGGAATCCACTTCATGGAGGTGCCCGTGTGAAAGGGGCCTCAAGGTCTCCATGGTCAGTACACCTGCTGGTTGAAGAGTATTGCTTCTTGAATATAACTACACATCCATTTATGTATGTCTAATAAGGTCTTCTCCTGTCATCCCCAAACAATTAATAAATAATTTGGTTTGATTGTCTTCTGTTTTAAAAAAATACAATGTTATTATAAGTATGAATTTTAAAGGATTGGTTCACCCTTCCAAAAAAAAATCAGATGCATTGCAGGCTCCCCAGTATCTTACTGCTACTATTGCTCCAATTTTCAGAAAAACTCACAAAAAATAATGGCTTGCTTAAAACTTGTGCATGCATAGTGTCCCACAACTCTTAGCACGCCCTACACCTGGAGCATCTTGCCATAAAAGCAGGATGTGAGAGGGTCCTAGGGGTTTTGGGGGCAGGCTTGGTAGAGGCCATGCACGCCTAAAGGTATTATTTTAAAACATGCTTTACTCTGAAAATTGGAGCACTGCTTTGTAAAATACTGGGGAGGATGCAATGCATAGGGCCAGGGGCGGAAGTATAGGGGTTGCAGAAGTCGCCATTGCGACTGGGCCCCATGCTGTAGGAGGTCTGCGTGCCCCCCTCTTCCCAAGCTGTGGCTGCATATGGGACCGAGCCAGGGGCGTAACTAGAAATAGCAGGGCCCCATAGCAAAATGTTGTATGGGGCCCCCCTGCAAACAGCCCCCCCCCACAGCTGCCCTAGTGTCAATGCAGCGTGACCTGTGCCCAATGCAGCGTGACCTGTGCCCAATACAGTGTGACCTGTGCCCAATACAGCGTTACCTGTGCCCCATACAACGTGACCTGTGCCCAATACAGCCTGGTCTGCCTGTGCCCCATACAGCCCCACCTATGCAGAGGAAGAGGCAAGCCACCCGGATCAGCAGAGAGCGGGATTGCCCGCTGTAATAGCTTTCATTTGAATTTCCTGTCTTCCCGGGGCTCATCATCACATAGCCCCACCTCTTGGCCCGACGCCTTTGATGACGTCACATGTCCCGCATTGGATCGGCGTTCTGTCTATCAAAGGCACCAGGCCAAAAGGTGGAGCTATGTGACGTGAGCCCCGGGGACACTGGAAGTTCTAATGAAAGCTCTTACATCGGGCAATTCAGCTCTCTGCTGATACGGACAGCTCGCCTCTTCCTTTCCTCTCTCTGCCCCTGGCTGGGAGACTGTGCCGGCGGTGCTCTTATCCTCACTAGGCCCGACTCGGCTGCGGGCCCCATAGCGCCCGCATGGGTCGCTATGGTGGTAGTTACGCCCCTGGACCGAGCTCCCCGATCCTCAGCCGATGCATAAATCGGCCACGCTGTGTTTACTCTGGAAGTGAAAGCAAGGGAGAGGTGTCTAGCACAGTGTGTGCTGTGCTCTCTGCCTCCCCCTACAGTGCAGTACCCAGCATGGAGAGTGAAGGTACTGTGAGCAAGTTGCCGATTTTTAAGGTGATCTATATATGTTTGTATGCATGTGTGTGTTTATATGTGTGTGTCTGCATGTGTGTGCGTTTATTTGTGTGCATTTGTATATGTTTATATGTATGTGTGCACTGTGTGTTTTATATGTGTGTGCATTTATGTGTGTGTATGTGTATATGTGTGTGTGCGTTTAGGTGTGTGTATGTGTATAGGTTTATATATGTGTGTGTGCACTGTGTGCTTTATATGTGTGTGTGTGAGCATTTATGTGTGTGCATGTGTGTATGTTTATACGTGTGTGTGCGCTTATTCGTGTATATGTGTGTAGGTGTGTGCGTGTGTATGTTTATGTGTGTGTGTGCATGTTTGTGTGTGTGTGCTCATGTGTGTGTTTTATATGTGTGTGTGTGTGTATTTATATGTGTATGTATACGTGTGTGTATGTTTGTACATGTGTGTTTACATGCGTGTATATGTATACACGTTACTTTTAATTCTGACCCCCCAGATGATCATGTGGTAAAGAGCCGCTGATTGGCTGTTTACTTCAATCTATGATCAGCAATTTCCAGAGGACACTGTGATCACAGAGAGCAATGCACAGCGCAGTGGGCAGGCAGCGGGGAGCAATCACAGGAGGCCATCAAATGACGGCCTCCTAGAACTGGACATCTGCGCTGTAGCCGTCATTCGGCTATAGCGCAGTCAGCAAGTGGTTAATGACCCTGTAATCTATTTTTCAT
Organism: Aquarana catesbeiana; assembly: GCF_042186555.1. NCBI lineage: Eukaryota > Metazoa > Chordata > Amphibia > Anura > Ranidae > Aquarana > Aquarana catesbeiana. Next base: position 82,693,744 of record NC_133328.1, read on the forward strand.
GAAAGTTTCTTATTGTGTTTTTCTGCCTCCTTGTAACATCCTCCATAAGCTCCTCGACCTCTCAATTTCCCTTCTCACTTCCGTTTGTTTTGAATAAGCAGTGCACATTCATTGTGGTCATGTGGATTGCTCTATGCACACTACAATATGCACAAGCAAGAGAGGGTAACTTTGTTCCTACATAGAGTATGACCATTGAGAATACGACTTCCTATGACAACTGTTAGGCTGGATTCACACCTATGCATTTTTTGTGTTTTTTGCATTTTGCAGATTTGCACTACAGATCGTGTTCCATAGGAAACCATGTTGAATGGACTCTAGTGCAAATATGCAAAAAGCACTAAAACTGCATAGGTGTGAATGCACCCCGCTGTGATTAGATGCGAGAACCCCAGAAGGGATTGCTGCGATTAGCTGAGAGAGGCAGCCCCATTGAAAGCAATCTGAGACTTCCAGCTCTGTCAACTAATTGTGGCCACGTGCATGTAATCTATCATGCAAAGATCACATGCGAGTGATTGTCCCTAGATGCAGGCAGTCTGTGTCCAGTGACAATCACTTGCATGATCTATGCATGGGAGATTACATGCAAGTGGCCTTGATTAGCTGATTTCAATTGGGCTACTTCTCTCTAATCACTGGAACCCCTGCTGGGATTCTGTCATCTAATCACAGTGCAGGTGCATTCAGAGGTGTGAATTCACCCTTAGTGGTTGTCAACACCCTTCAGTTCAACATTTGTTCAATTTCCCGGGGTATAACAGGACACATTTAATAAGTGCACAGGGCATCATATCTGCAGATAAAACTAAAATGCAGCTACTGTATGTTCATCTGTAGTCCTTATCTGAGGATTTTCACTGGCATGTACCATGTCCTGCAGTAATCTTTGCTGGCAACAGAGCTGGACAAATGTGTGCCGACAGCACAGCCATGAGGTCTTGTGCAATTTGTGTGCCTTTAGATGCCAACACATAAACAAACAACAACAAGGAGCTGAGTAGTATAAGTATCTTTCTGGCTGTAGTTTGAATAGATAGGCTTAGGCGATTATGTCATTAAGCTATCCCGTGGACTCCTGGGATACCAGTGCAATCGACCCCAGGAGCATCCTGATATCAACAATGTACGATACGCAGTGTCATTACACCAGCTGCACCAAAACCCCAGAAATGCATAGGAGTGGGCTTTAGATGCCCATATCTGCACTGGCCACTGACAGAATACCCAGAGGAGATATATAATTAAAAATTTTACAGGTACATACTAACTATGTGGATGGGTATAGAGCTTATCCAGATTAGATGCTGCAAGTCACAAGAATCACAAGGATTCTTTTATCACAATTTTGGATAGAAGACTGTAGCTCAAGATTCAATGATAGTGGCATGTGTTTATCATGTAAAATACTTTGCTGCCCTCTACTGGGACTAACTATATCCATTTTATTTCTTGCTGCTCTATATTATAGTTGTGTAGGAGATACAGTTATGGACATTTCACATGAACAGCATATCACCCATCTCTCTCTCTCTCTCCCTCTCTCTATCTCTCTCTTTCACCCTCCCCCCCTCTCTCCCCCCTCTCCCTCCCTCTCTCCCTCCCTCTCTCCCTCTCTCCCCCCTCTCCCTCCCCCTTTCCCTCCCTCCCCCCCCCCTCTTTCTCCCCCTCTCTCTCCCCCCTTTACCTCTCCCTCCCTCTCTCTCCCCCCCTCTCTCTCTCTCCCTCTCCCTCTCTATCCTCCCTCTCCCTCTCTCTCCCCCTTTCCCTTTCCCTCAGGGGAAACATCCCATTTTCTAACACATAGGATCTCTGGCCTCAGATGCTTCTCCAATGGCCCTAACAATCTTTGCACTTTGGCCTCTCTGTGGTCTTATAACCCATTTCCTCTCCTGAAATAATTGTAAAACATTTACACCTAGTGTTCTCTGCGGCATATAAGGAGCAATCAATGTCCACAGAACTGCAGTTGACTTTTGAACTTTCTTTACTGGAACATAGTTGCCAACATTGTAAAAAAAATTTTAGGGACACTTTTTTTGGCTGTAGGTGGAGTTGCATTATAATTAAGGGGCGGGGCATGCGTTTTTAGGCGTGGCATAGAAAAAACAAAAAATGCGGCGTGCGAAGCGCGCCACGCCGAAAAATGGGCATGGTTTACGCAAAATAGTGGGCGTGACTCAAATGAGCGTGGCTCAAAGGGGTGTGGTTAGAGTCTGAGATGAATGAGGGGTGGAGAGGGAAAGGGGAAAGGGGGGAGAGGGAGAAGGATAAAGGGACAGCAGCCCCAGCTCCTACACCACAATAGAAATGTGTATTCCAGAGTTTAACAATCAGCAGATAAAGATACTCCAAACACCTGGTGTTAGCACTTTAATCATCCCGGCACCATGGTTGTTATGGTGTCAGGATGATTGAAGCTCATTATTTCTATTATTACATTGTAATATAAAATGAAGTCATTCAACTCACCATAATGCAGAATCAATGGGAGCCCTGAGCGTGTCACCTGCCACCAGATGCCATCAGGTGCCCCCAGCTGAGTCCGTCCTTACATCAGGTGCCCCCAGCAGAGTCCGTCCTTACATCAGGTGCCCCCAGCAGAGTCCCTCCTTACATCAGGTGCCCCCAGTGAAGTCCGTCCTTACATCAGGTGCCCCCAGCGGAGTCCGTCTTTACATCAGGTGCCCCCAGTAGAGTCCGTCCTTACATCAGGTGACCCAAGCAGAGTCCGTCCTTAGATCAGGTGCCCCCATCAGCGGAGCCTTCCTCACATCTGTGTCCCCAGCAGGGGAGCCCATCCTTACATCTGTGTCCCCATCAGCAGAGCCCCTCCTTACATCTGGTGTCCCCATCAGCGAAGCCCTCCTTACATCTGTGTCCCCATCAGCAGAGCCCCTCCTTACATCTGATGTCCCCATCAGCGGAGCCCTCCTTACATGTGTCCCCATCAGCAGAGTCCTCCTTACATCTGGTGTCCCCATCAGCAGAGTCCTCCTTACATCTGTGTCCCCATCAGTCCTCCTTACATCTGGTGTCCCCATCAGTCCTCCTTACATCTGGTGTCCCCATCAGTCCTCCTTACATCTGGTGTCCCCATCAGTCCTCCTTACATGTCCGAGCTGTCCCCATCAGTCCTCCTTACATGCCCTTGGTGTCCCCATCAGCAGAGTCCTCCTCACATCAGCGTCTGTCCCCAGCAGCAGAGCCGGTTTTGCATAAAATCTCTTGACCTATGCAGAAGCTCGACTGCGTCACTTCTGGTGGAGCTCTGCCACTCAAACAGCTGTTGGTGGGGCTTTACCGCGCATGCGCGACTTCACTGCCCTTAATCGTGAATGTGTGGGAGCTATACACAGTCGAGGAAAATGATGGTCTAGAGCGGGCGGGCGGAAGCGGAGAGATGGTTAGAACGTCAGCACCAGCCCTGCCCACTCCACTCCACTAACCATGTCCATGGTCGAGAAAAATTATGGACTTGAGCGGGTGGGCAGAGGCGGAGAGTTGGTGGGAGGGGGAGATAGAGCGGAGCTTGGAGGGGGGGCGGGCCCCCCGTGCATAGCACTGTCTATGTACATTGTTCTGCCATCAAACGCATCCACTGTGCCCATCTGCCACTTTGCCCATCAAACACAGCTACTGTGCCCATCTGCCACTGTGCCCATCAAACGCAGCCACTGTGCCTATCAAATGCATCCACTGTGCCCACCTGCCACTTTGCCCATCAAACGCAGCCACTGTGCCCATTTGCCACTTTGCCCATCAAACGCAGCCCCTCTCACCAACTCTCCGCCTCTGCCCGCACGCTCAAATCCATAATTTTTCTGGACCATGGACATGGTTAGTGGGGTGGGGTGGGCAGGGCTGGGGCTGATGTTCTAACCATCTCTCCACCTCCACCCGCCCACTCGAGACCATAATTTTCCTCGACTGCGGATATCTCCCGCGCATGCACGATTAAGGGCATTGAAGTCGCGCATGTGCGGTAAAGCCCCGCCAACTGCTGTATGAGTGACGGAGCTGCACCGCGAGCTTCTGCATAGGTTGAGAGATTTTTTTACAACACCTGGTTTCTCGTGTGTTCAGTGGAGAGGGGAGGGGCCTCCCCTCTCTACTGAACACAAGGGGATTAGTCCTCACGGCGGCAGCGGCCATCTTCTTGTAGCCCGCCGGCTGTTTTTGATAATACATTCCCAATTTTCCCGGGACAAAAAGCAAAATCCCGGGAATTTAATCGGGTCCAGCTCTGATCGGGACGAGGGTCCCAAAATCGGGATTGTCCCGGGAAAATCGGGACTGTTGGAAAGTATTGTCAGAGAAGTTCCCAGAATGGACACAGTGCTGGGCGCTCTGTGTGCACCGGTGTACGGGCGCGTGCACGCGCGGTGAGCACACGCGCTTGTGTGCATCGGTGTGCACACACGGCGCTTGCCGCCAATTGGCCTATTTGAACTGTCGATGTACTCTGCTTAGTGCTGTCTGATCTGCAGCTCCCTGTGTCTTTGCTTCTGTTACCCTGTTTGAACATTTGATCTCCTGACTACTCGGCTTGCCCCTTGGATTACCTTCCTGGATGTGTTTAATAAGAAGGGGGCAGAGACTCTTCCACCTCACAGGCCTTACGACTGCCCGATAGAACTCCTACCAGGAACTGAAGTCCCTTTTGGAAGAATCTTTACATTAACAGAGCAGGAGCTGGATACACTAAAAGACTACATAGACGAGTACCTAAAGAAAGGTTTTATTCGCCCGTCCACCTCTCCAGCCGGTGCTGGCATCTTCTTTGTAGAAAAAAGACCTTTCCCTACGGCCTTGTATAGATTATCGGGAATTGAATAAAATAACCATCAAGAACTGTTTTCCACTGCCTCTTGTACCCGAACTCTTCCAAAGGCTAGGATCTACAGCCATTTTCACTAAATTAGACCTCCGTGGAGCCTATAATTTAATCTGTATCCGAGAAGTACGGCCTTCCGTACCCGATTCAGGCACTTCGAGTACCTCGTTATGCCTTTCGGCCTATGCAATGCACCAGCAACATTCCAGCACTTTGTCAACGACATTTTCTGTGACTATCTGGACTTGTATGTTATAGTATATTTAGACAATATCCTAATCTTCTCCTCTTCAGTAACTGATCACCGCAGGCACATCCAAAATGTCTTAACCCAACTCAGGAAGCATGGACTTTATGCTAAACCAGAAAAATGCAAATTCGGACTCCAGTGCATTCAGTTCTTAGGCTTTGTCCTTTCTGTCGACGGCATCAAAATAGATCCTCAAAAGGTGTCTGCCATACTGGACTGGCCTGCACCCTCTGATAAAAAAGGGGTACAACGCTTTATTGGCTTTTTCAATTTTTATCGGAACGTCATCAGGGGCTAATCTGCAATAATTGCTCCCATCACTGAGCTGACCAAGCAAGGAACCCGATTCTGTTGATCCTCTAAGGCGCAATCCTCCTTAGAAAAACTTAAGGAGTTTTTCACCTCTGCTTCCATTGTGAAACACCCGGACCCTGCCCTACCATTCGTCCTCGAAGTTGATGCATCAGAAATTGCCGTAGGAGCTGTGCTATCCCAGCGGCAAGGCGCCAAGGCCCTTCTTTACCCAGTGGCCTTTTTCTCACGCAAGCTCTCTATGGAGGGGCTTCTGGCCATCAAGGCCACCCTAGAGGAGTGAAGGGTGCTGCACATCCCATTTTGGTCTACACAGACCACAAAAACTTGGAGTACTTAAGAATGGCCAAGAGATTGAAACCACGGCAGGTGAGGTGGGCTCTTTTCTTCTCCAGATTTCAGTTCCACATCACATACAGACCTGGCTCCAAAAACATCAAACCAGATGCACTCTCCCGCATGTTCCATGACTCTGGGAAATCCTTACCTCCAGACACCATTCTCCCTTCAGGAAATTACTCCAAAGGGATCTCATATCCCGAATAAGACAAGCCTGTATGGAATGGACCCCGTCTGCTGAAAACAATGTAAAGGCACAAGATGGCTTGTTTTTTTCACAAAGGCAAAATTGTGGTCCCAGAGGGTCTAAGGGTAGCAGTACCGGAGCTCTGCCACGACCATAACTTGGCCGGACATTTTGGTGCTCTGAAAATGGCTGAGCTGATACAGCGTACGTTCTGGTGGCCTCAGCTGGCAAGCGACTGCAAGAGTTACGTGGAGCCTGGGGCCTGCTAAAGCCCTTACCCGTCCCAGAAAGCCCTTGGAAAATGATTTCAATGGATTTCATCCTGGAGCTCCCTCAGGCAGAGGGTTTTTCTACTATCTTTGTTGTGGTGGATAGATTGTCCAAAATGGCTCACTTTCTGCCTATGAAAGGCATACTTTTGGCTATGGAAACGGCAAAGGTTTTTATCAAGGAAATAGTGAGGCTGCATGGAGTCCCAGCAAGTATTGTATCTGATCGAGGTGTTCAGTTTACCTCCAGGTTTTGGAAGGCTCTCTGTGGCTCTCTTGAAATTGAGTTGGCATTTCCTTCTGCCTATCTTCCCCAGATGAACGGGCAGAGGGAGAGAACCAATCAAACTTTGGAGCAATACCTCCTCTGCTTCTCTGCCTTCTCACAGGATGACTGGGTCTCTTTACTGCCTATTGCTGAGTTTTCCTACAACTCCCTGCATTCTGCCATTAAGCAGACGCCATTTTTTGCCAACTTTGGCTTCCATTCGTAAAGAGAAATTAATTAGGGATAGATGGCGCTACCTTATCAGGGTACCTTGATTTATAATTTAATGAACCTCAAAGGAATCAGGAAAAATATAATAAATGCACCCCTTTATCCCTCATTAGGTAGTGGATCTAGATGTCCAACGTTACCTGAGTGGACTGTACTAGCAGGTCAGTCTCATACCTACATGCAGGTGTACACCATGTGGCTAATCAACATAAATTAATTAGGTGACAGTTTATAAAAATCAATAGTGACAATCAAATCATAAATAAGTAAATAAAGTTAAATAGAACACCACGGTACAAACTTATATTGATCCCCAGATGTGTCCAAATGTGCTTATAAGCATAAAGGTGAATTTGAATAGTCCCAACATTAGGCATATAGTGCAAAACTGCACATTAGATAATAGAAAACTGGTGGAAAATTAATGAAAAAATTGATGAAAAACTTAGTGGAAAAAATTGATGAGAGAGATATATATAATAGTGTAAAAAAATAGTGTATCAAAGTCCAATAGCAGGAAGTAAAAACGTCTGTGATAGGTGACTTTCGTGAACACAGCTGATCAACTCCAGTGACTTGCGGTGCTCCCCCTCAAAGATCCCCACTCACCAGCTCCCTGCACCCCTGCAGGGGTAGTAGGCATGTAGTAGTAAGCAGCAATAAGATGTGTATGGGTCCTCAGGGTCCACCGCTCCAGCTGTGAGGTATCCTTCAGTATATCCTCATATAGAAGAAACAGGGCTCCATAGTGTGATACATTTTAAATAGTTTATTTATCTATCACAACAGCACAGAAAATAGCCAAATAAAGAATAAAAGTTTAAAAGCCGGGCAATCTAGTCACACAGCGTGTAAGCTGTTTCGTATGGAGAGTGCAGGGCGTCTAGAACCATCAGCTGCGCGGCGTGCGCCTCAGCTGCGTTCCACACTCTCCTACTACCGCGTGTGACGTCAGTGCGTAGCTCCGTCTTACGCGTTTCGTCATCGACGTTTGGCTTCCATTCGTCTTTCCTGCCCAGTTATATACCTGAGTGTGCCATCCCCGCAGTCTCTGAAACAATGGACTTCTTCCTCACTAACATAAACTTTTACAGGAGATCATGGCTAAGACTGAGGAATACAAGAGGATGTTTGACAAGAAGAAGCGAGGAGAACTTATCCTAGAACCCGGCAACCAGGTATGGTCTTGGTTAAGAGGAAAATTTAATGATGTTACTTACGAGCTTGACTTACCCGGTACTCTGAAAATTCACCCAGTCTTTCATGTGACTCTGTTGAAGCCTGTTATTCCTAATCCCTTTACTGGCCAAAATACCGGTCCACCAGAACCTATAATAATCAACAACGAGGAAGAATTTGAGGTGGAAGCAATCCTGGATTGCAGGAAAAGGCACAACCAAATCCAGTATCTAATTAAGTGGAGAGTGTATGGACCAGAAGATAATTCCTGGGAGCCTGAAAGCAATTTACATGCCGAGGAGCTTTATTGGGCATTTAGGAGTTCCCATGCCACCAGACTGGCCCAACTGGGCATTCGGAGGCTGCCCTTGAGGAGTGCGCGCACTCCTGTCCGCGCTGTTGTGCACGCCAGCATACAGGCGTCAATCGGCCTATTTGAACTGTCAGTGCACTCTGCTATGTGCTGTCTGATCTGCAGCTCCCTGTGTCTTTGCTTCTGTTACCCTGTTTGAACATTTGATCTCCTGACTACCCGGCTTGCCCCTTGGATTACCCTTTGTCTTCTGCCTGCACCTGACCTCGGCCTGTCTTGACTCTGAACCTGCCTGCTCCTCTGTACTTTGTTGCCCGCCTGTTGCCAACCCTGCTTGTGAATCGACCTGCCTGCTCTGCTCCTGCTCTGCATCTGCTGCCTGTGTACCAGTCTGCCAGCCTGCTGTCAAGAGATCTTCAAACCACCTGCACCTGGATCCAGAGCCGTCTCTTCTGCTACCATCCGCCAGGTTCTCATACCATTCTGCACTCCTGTGCCTACTGTCTATGCTACCAGTTGGCCGCGAGCCGGACACACAAGGGAGACCTTCCTCTGCTATATCAGGCTCATTGGTCAGGTATGTGGAAGTCTGACAAGTATGCTGGAATTTTATTCAGTTCCATGCAGAACCAGCAACAGCAACTCTTCACGGAGAAGTCATGCTTGACACCTCCAGAATAAACACAGCCCATCATGCCATACCTCTCCGGGGGGCGTGAACCTGGCTCCTGACTCTGTGGCACCTCATTCACCAAATTAGGAGAGACCAAGAACACCACCTTTTGCTCTCTGGGTCTCCAAAGTATGACACAACACCATACCCTACAGGGTCTACAGTGATGTGATCATAACTGGAGAAAATCAACTAGTCATGGAGAAGGCAGGCTACACTCAGAACTTAGTGAGGTGTTGCTGTAACTCACGCTACAGCACTATGCATGGGCTAGTGCATTGCACTGTCTTTCATTCTGAATGGCACCCCAATGCACTAAAGCAGGCAGTGCCAGGACACAGTAATTCAATGCCCAGGGGACAAAGAAGTGCACCCCCTCCCCTTGATTTATTACTCATAAATCAGTGTCTTTTCAAGGCAAGATAAGATTGAAAGAATTCCAAAATAAAATAGGTTTAAAAGGGAAGTATGAGTATTAAAAAAAAGCATAAATCATACTCACCTGTGAAGATACAGCAATAATCTGATGCTGGAACTGTCCACCGCCAGCAATACACAGAGAACTAAGTGATCAAAGACCGCTGATCGTTCAGTTCTTGGGTCCACTCTGAGCAAAGAGCAGTGACTGTCAGTCACTGCTCTCTGCTCTGCCCCTCCAGGAGCCCCAGGTCGTGCAGGTGGCAGGAGCAGCTAGCTCAGGCTCTCAGCTATACACTGAGAGGCTGAGCCAGCAGGCGGTCAGGCACCAGGAAGGATCCCAACATTATTGTTGGGATCCCTACAGTGCCTGGATTGGCTCTGTGGCATTAGCCATCAGCGGACTTTAGCCCACTGTCAGCTGAATCTGGGTCACAGGAGTGCATAACTATGTGCACCCCTGTGACCCAGAGGATAAGTATGACCAAAATATCTTGCCTGGCTGAAGACAGAATGGGGTCAGCCACTTCTTGGTCTGGCCCTGGAAAGCTGCCAGAAGCCTATCCCCCAGGCATATGAGCTGCAACACAGCATGGCAGCATCTAGCCTGGGAGGTTGTATATGCACTTGGGGGGGACTACTGCTACTGAGGAATTGGAGCATGAAGCCAGTGAGGAGGACGGGATACAGGCAGGCCCGGATTGGCCATAGGGTAAACCAGGCACCTGCCAGGCCGCAATTCCTTGCGGGGCCCAAGGCAGCTGGGCTGCTCTTTGAGCCCGCGCCACTCACCCGGCCTCTCCACGGCCACCCGGCTGCCAGTTTAGCTTAGCCATCGGCGCTAGGGGGACAAAAAGATGAAGGGGAAGGAGCTGAAAACAGTAGTTCTACATAAGCTGGTGTGCAATTGCGGGTGCCTATGCGCGAGCACGGATGTGCATGCGTGCACATGTGCATGCACGGGAAAGCGCAAGCGCGATCCTAGGGGCCAGGTGGGCTATTTAAACTCAGCTGTTACACTGAAGCTCTGCTGTCTGATCTGTCAGCGTTCCCTGTGAGTTACCTGCTTATCTAAACTGTTTCTGTGATTACCCGGCTTGCCCCGTGACTACCTCTGCTATTCGCCTGCATCTGAACCCGGCCTGTCCACGACCTTGCATCTGCCTTATCCTCTGGTTCATCCGTGCCTGCCTGTTACTGACCCAGCTTGTCCAGTGACTCTGCTCCTGTCTCCTGCTTCTGTTCCAGTACTGTTTGTCTGTTTATGACCCGGCCTGCCTAACCTTCCTGTGTTCCAGTCCCTGGAACCTCCTCTCTGTATCCTGTGTGTGGCTTCCTGACATGAGCCTGTTCCCATCTTCAGCCAAGTCTGCTGTCTCCAGTCTGCTGACTCCCAGCCACAGCATCATCAGGAACTCCAGACCTACTTCCCAGTTGTTGATCCTGCCAGGCACTCGTGCTACCCTGTACTGCCGCGCCTCCTGTTCACTCTATCAGGGGCCATGAGTCAGGGGCGTAAGAGAGGCCTTCCTCTGCATATCGGGCTCACCTACTAGGTACGTGACAGTCGTGTTCAAGCACTTTCATCTCCTGCTGCAACCCAGGGGTCTCCACATTCCTCAGCCGGCTCCACCTGCAGAAGTGATGCTACCCCCTGAACCTCGTGTACCTACACCTGAAAGGTTCTTGGGAGAACGCAGCAAATTCAGGGCCTTCCGTAACTCCTGTGAACTTTATTTTGCTCTGCAGCCACGTACCTTCTCCTTAGAGTCTACCAAAGTGGGCTTGTTGATTTCCCTGCTACAGAATGAGCCTCAGTCTAGGGCACACCGCCTTCCTGAACAAAAAGCAGCAGAACTGACTAACCTGACCACATTCTTCGATGCCAGGGCTCAACCTTACGAAGATCTACAACTGCGGAAGCCGCACTTCATATTTACAGCAAGGTCGCAGAGCAGCAGAGGACTATGTTGCAGAATTTAGACGTTGGAGTGCTGATACCAACTGGAATGATGCTGCCCTCCGCTACCAGTTTCGTATGGGACTGTCAGACCCAATAAAGGATTAATTGGCCTGGGTTGGGGTGCTGTAAACTCTGGATGCACTCATTAAGCTGGTTATACAGATCGACCGACGTCCGTGAGAACGTAGATCTGAAAGGGCCTTGGGTCAACTTGCCAAGAGATCCCAGCTTCTGTAATACAGCTCCACCGGTGCAGTCAGCTCCCGCCCCTGACACGTCTGAACCTATGCAGTTGGGCACGCTACGTCCTTCACTCACGGGGGAAGTACGCCAACGTCGTCATCTGAACAACCTGTGCATGTACTGTTGGGAACCTGGGCACTATGTGAGATCCTGCTAAGCTCCGTAAGTGCCTCTCAATTTCTGCTGACCGCACTCTTGCTGTAACCAACACTTCTTAATTTGCCCTCCCCGCTCTGTTGCAACTCCCTGGAAGGAACATCCAGGTATCCGCTATCATTGATTCGGGAGCGTGGACTCAACCTTCGCAGCTAAACATTTGATCCCTTTATTGCCCAAGGCTCAAAGACTTTTAGTACATCTAGCTGATGGGTCTGCCATCAAGTCAGGTCCTGTCACGCAGGAGATGGCCCCTCTACCAGCCACCATTGCCAATCTCCACCGAGAACTGCTATATCTGGATATCATCACTTCAGCACTATTTCCAGTCATTCTTGGCATGCTCTGCCTACAGACCCACAACCCTCACATCAATTGGGCCACCAGAGAAGTCACCTTGCCTTTATTTTACTGTCATCAACACTGCCTTCAAGAAGTTGCCAGTAACTCTTCTACCTTGATGTGTCTGGACTCTGAAGTTCGCCAATCAGTCCCAGTGGCATACCACGACTTCTTGGACATCTTCAGCAAAAAGGGTGCAGAGACTCTTCCTCCCCACCGGGTCTATGACTGTCCAATTGAACTCCTTCCAGGGACTGATGTGCCTTTTGAAAGAATTTTCCCTCTAGCAAAACTAGAGCTGGGTACACTAAAGGAGTACATTGATGACAATCTGAAAAAGGGGTTCATCTGCCCGTCCACATCCCTAGCAGGAGCTGGCATCTTCTTTGTGGAAAAGAAAGACCATACCCTACGGCCTTGTATTGATTCCCACAAACTTAACAAAATCAAATAAGAATCGCTATCCTCTCCCTTTAGTACCCAAATTATTCCAGAGACTTGGGGTTGCAGTCATCTTCACCAAACTTGACCTTCGGGGGGCCTATAACTTGGTCCGCCTCAGGGAAGGTAACGGATGGAAGACAGGTTTTCGCACCCGATTCGGACACTTCGAATACCTCGTGAAGCCATTCCAACTATGCAATGCTCCGGCCACCTTCCAACACTTTGTCAATGACATTTTCCGAGACTACCTAGACCTTTTTGTCATTGTCTTCCTGGACGACATTCTGATCTTCTCTTCTTCCATTGACTGTCATTGCAAACATGTCAAATGTGTGTTGGGTCGGCTCCGGCAGCGCGGCCTATACGCCAACCCCGAAAAATGCGAATTTGAACAGCAAAGTATACAATTTATGGGACTGATTATCTCAAGTGAGGGTATTAAGATGGATCCCCAAAAGATTTCTGCTATCTTAGAATGGCCAGTCCCTGCAGACAAGAAGGGGATTCAATGTTACGTGGGATTTGCGAACTTTTACCGAAAGTTAATTAAAGGGTTCTCAGCCATCATCTCCCCCATTACGCAATTGACCAAGCAGGGAATCCGGTTCCATTGGACTCCTGAAGCTCAAGTTGCCTTTGATGCCCTCAAAAGACTATTCACCTCTGCTTCCGTGTTAAAACATCCTGACTCTACCTTACCATTAGTTCTGAAAGTTGATGCTTGTGAAGTTGCTGTCGGAGCAGTGCTTTCTCAATGACAGGGATCCAAGGCTCTTTTATTCCCCATTGCCTTCTTCTCCCATAAGCTATCTGCTGAAGAGAAGAACTATGACATTGGGGACCGAGAACTGTTGGCAATAGAGGCCGCATTGGAGGAGTGGCGATATCTTTTAGAAGGGGTAGCTCACCCAATTCTGATTTATACTGACCACAAGAATCTGGAATACCTGAGAACTGCAAAGAGATTAATGCCGCGTACACATGAGCAGATTTTTTCAGACAGAATTCCGCTCAAGCTTGCCTTGCATACACACGGTCACACAAAAGTTCTCTGAACTTTCGACAGTCAAGAACGCGGTGACATACAACACTACGACAAGCCGAGAAAATGAAGTTCAATGCTTTCGAGCATGCGTCGAATTGTTTCCGAGCATGCATTGGAATTTTGCGTGTCGGAATTTGTACAGACGATTGCATTTTCGGATAGAAACTTTTTCCAACCGAAAAATTGAGAACCTGCTCTCAATCTTTTGCTGGTGGGAATTCTGCCAGCAAAAGTCCGATGGAGCATACACATGGTCGCATTTTCTGACCAAAAGCTCTCTTCGGTCTTTTGCTGGCCGAATTTACGATCGTGTGTACACGGCATAAGGCCATCGTCAATCCAGGTGGGCATTATTCTTTTTCCAGATTCTCTTTCCATGTCACCTACTGGCCGGGCTCAAAGAACACAAAACCAGATGCCTTGTCTCGCATGTTCAATGACTCTAAAACAACTTGTATCCCCGGATACCATTCTGCCCGCGGAAAATTTTCTTTAATACAGGAAGATTTACTATCCCGGGTCAAACAGGCTTCCGTTGAAGTTTCTCCTCCCCCTGAAGCAAAGTTGCTGACAAAAGATGGCCTGTTTTGGCACGATGACAAAATCTTCTTACCTGAGATTCTCCAGGTCACCATACTTGAACTCTGTCATGACCATGTGTTAGCCAGGCATTTTGGCGCATCCAAGACATATGATCTGGTACAAAGCACATTCTGGTGGCCTCAAGTAGAAAAAGACTGTAAGAGCTATGTGGAATCTTGCACCACCTAAATCCGAAGCAAGAGTAATAGAGCCAAGGTCTGAGGCTTGCTTAAACTGTTACCTGTTCCAGGCCCTGGAAAATGATATCCATGGACTTCATTGTAGAACTTCCTCCCACAGAGGGTCATACCACCATCTTCGTGGTGGTGGATTGGCTGTCCAAAATGGCGCACTTCATTCCAATGAAAGGAACACCTTCACCCCCCCCCCCCCCCCCCCCGAAACAGCGCAAGTCTTCATCAGGGAAATTTTTAAACTTCACAGAGTGCCGGCCAACATCATCTCAGACATGGGAGTACAGTTCACCTCCAGGTTCTGGAAAGCACTATGCGAGTCACTTGGCATTGAATTATCATTTTCCTCAGCCTACCACCCACAGACAAACGGATAGACGGAGAGGACCAATCAGACCCTCGAACAGTACCTGCGCTGATTTTCCTCTTTTTCCCAAGATGACTGGATCACCCTGCTGCTGTTAGCTGAGTTTGCTTACAACAACTCTACCCCCTCCACCATAAGACAAACTCCTTTTTTTGCCAACTATGGGTACCACCCATCATTCCTGCCTAATTCCATTCTGGAATGTTCTGTGCCAGCTGTTCTCAAAACTGTAAATTTCTTTAGCACCAATTACAAATTACTACAAGAAACAATGACTAAAGCACAGGAACTCAACAAAGAGACCTTTGACAAGAAAAGAAGGGGAGAATTAATCCTGGAACCCGGAGACCAAGTATGGCTGTCCACGGTAAACCTAAGGCTGGCGTGCCCTTCAAGAAAGTTGGGTCCTAGGTTTGTGGGTCCTTTTCCAGTAAAAAGAAGGATCAATGAGGTGACCTACGAGCTGGAACTGCCGGATTCATTTCGGGTACACCTCGTTTTTTCATGTCTCTTTACTAAAACCTGCTGTTTCCAACCCCTTCCCAGGACGAGATTTGGGTCCTCCTGAACCTGTAGTGATCAATGGGGAAGAAGAATTCGAAGTGGAAGCAATCATGGATTGTAGAAGGAGAAACAACCAAATTCAATTCCTTATGAAATGGAAGGGGTATGGACCAGAAGAGAATTCGTAGAAGCCTGAGGGTAATATCCACGCCAGGAGACTGATCCAATCCTTCAAAAGTTCCCACCCTGAGAAATTGGCCCGGTTGGGCATCCATGGATGCCTATGCGTGAGTGCGCACGTGCACGCATGTGCAAAGGAACGCGCGCGCAATCCCCGGCACCAGGTGGGCTATTTAAACTCAGCTGTTACACTGAAGCTCTGCTGTCTGATCTGTCAGCGTTCACTGTGAGTTACCTGCTTATCTGTTCCTGTGATTACCCGGCTTGCCCCATGACTACCTCTGCTATCTGCCTGCATCTGACCCCGGCCTGTCCATGACCTTGCACCTGCCTTATCCTCCGTTTCATCCATGCCTGCCTGTTACTGACCCGGCTTGTCCAGTGACTATGCTCCTGTCTCCTGCTTCTGTTCCAGTATTGTCTGTCTGTGTATGACCTGGCCTGCCTAACCTTCCTGTGTTCCAGTCCCTGGAACCTCCTTTCTGTATCCTGAAAAAATTAGACTATATGAGAATATAATGGTGTGTAGGCCTGCCATCATCCTATATAGTGTAAAATAGATTGTATGCAACAAGGTGCATATAGGGGTGCCCCTTTGGACTTTTAGGGCAGGAAAAAAACAGTAGGAAAGGTAATTAAGAGTAAAAGGCAAACATATGCCCACTTTATTGGTTTACAAGGGTAAAAAAATATCTAAAAGACAAAAACACAGTAAACAAAGTGAATATATTGGAAATGAGTTGATATACGACATACAAAGCATGAATGGATACTATCACCCAAAGCCATCAAACCCAAAAGACCAACCCAATCCAAATGGGTATAGTTGGGGTAGGTGGCTAATGTGTACATCCCGACATGTTTCGGAGAAGACCGTAATCGGACTTATATGTTCCTTCTTCAGGGAAGTTTACACAGATGGGTAGAAATATTTCTTGTCTCTAAAACATAAATGTATAGATAAATAATCAACAGTGACATAGCAAAGAAAAAGCTCAGAAAATGGTTTATTCATGCCGCTATATAAAGTAACCAGAGTTGTAGTACTTACATAATCAGACTCATGTGAGGGATAAAAAACATACAAATAAAGGGGTCACGTGCTGGCTGCACAGGTCCACAGGTGGCGGGGGAATTCCATGTGTCAATATGCAAAATCACCAAAGCGCGTTCACAAGGGACGCCAAGTCTTCCCTGTAGCAAACAGATAGTCGCCACTATGGGGAGAAATTGCACCTATAAAGGGCAGGAGGGTATATTAGAAATAAACCAGTATGGGAGATCTCAAAAAGTGTACAATAAGAAAGACACAGGAAAATTGTGGCAGGCATGTGAGGTGAGCAGCCATCTCTGTGTGTCACCTACACAGGGCATAGTTCTTACCTTGGAATAGACAGTGGACATCTACTGCTGACAACCCGGTAGCGGCTAGTGGAGTAACACATGCCATCCGGGTGTAAGCACTGAGCATACCTGTATATAGTAGGGTCAACCAATAGGGAAAAGGCAATCGTGTCAGTACAGCTGTGTATAAACACAGCTGAGGCGAGGCTGATATGAGAGTATGTGTCAGGTATCAGAGTGTGTGGGGGGAAGGTCCACACCCACTAGCAGCAACCAATGGGGTGCGAGTGAGGAGACCCGTCAGTACAGCCGTGTTGTAGTAGACGGCGTAATGACACAGGTCTCAGGGGCGTACCTCAGGCGCAGGGGCGCGCGGCGCAGCCATGCCCACAAGTGGCGTGATGGCGTCACGCTTCGACGTGCCTCCAGTGGGTGAGCATCTACCGATTGTCATGGAGACAACGGTGAGAGCGTAGAAACGCTCCTCCTCGTGCAGCATAACAAAGGGCAAGGACGGAGATAATCCGTCACTGGCCTTGGCTGCACAAGTGGAGCCCACCCGGCGGGTGTCGGCGCGAGGGCAACAGCACAGGGGCACAGGAACATGAGGCCACACGTCATCTAGTGGACAGATCAGAAAGGGCAGCCAGCAGGTTTACAGAAAATAATAGTACAATGAAGAAGAAAAAGGAAAAAAGGAAAAAATTATAATTAAATTGGACACATAGTAGGTATATTGTTACATGTGGTGAAAAAATATAACAAATACAATAAATAATATGAATTAAATCTGGTGAGCAGAACAGTCAAAGAGGGAAGAACCAAAGGGTTCACAAATTGAGCTCACAAACCCCAGAGGAGAAGCCGGGGAGGAAAGATCTAAAATTGAAGGCCTCGTTCAGTCCAGGTGGTGAAGTCGCTCGTAAATTATGGATCCAACTGAGTTCACATTGAAGGAGGCTCTTGTTGAAATCATGAATTGAAATGGAACGACACTCATTGAGAAGAAAATGGTTGCACACTGCCGGGGAGGGTGAACTTGGGGAGTGGATCCTAGGCACCTGCATATCATTGAGGTCAATTATCCATGGCATTGCCTATCCCCCTCCACCACTCCCCTAGGCCTCTGGGATTGCTTTATATGTGTGACTCCTCGCAAGACACGCACAGGCAGTCTGACTCCCTCTTGGGATCGTGCGGAACGGTTGAGTTGGACCAAGCAGGGGGATTTCCCCTTTAGAGGCTATCCAATACGGCTTAATCTATTATGATCGTCTACAACAATCCTCTGAAGATGACACGTGGGGTCGAAACGCGTCAGATTTTATATACACGAATCATGTACCAATCTACCTCATTATTTGATTACTGTATATTATTGTGACTGTCACATCAGTAACGTTATTTTTATTTTTTGTGTACCACAGCTGATGGTTTGATTGACTGTGTTTATAGTCTCCTTTGACATTTTGTTATTAAAATCCCACTCACGTAACCTCATGTAGTACTCTTGTACCCTCTTTTTTGCTGCCTAGTTGAAATCACCACCTCTAGAATGAAAATGAATGCGATCAAGTCCCATGAAATAAATCCTGGGAATTGAAGTGTGGTGTGCAGAGGCCATATGTCGGCCAATGGTTACATCGGGGTCACGCTTGGAAATGGCTAAGGTATGTTGATATATTCTTTTCCAAAAGGCATTGATAGTTTTCCCGACGTAGTAGCACCCACACTCACATGTGAGTAGGTATACTACGCCGGGGGTCTTGCAATTAATAAAGTGTCTAGGATGGAATAACCATCCATTTGGTAAATGGATGTCCCTGCGTTTGTCCATCTGTATTCTGCGTGTGGCTTCCTGACATGACATGAGCCTGTTCCCGTGTTCAGCCAAGTCTGCTGTCTCCAGTCTGCTGACTCCCAGCCACAACATCATCCGGAACTCCAGACCTACTTCCCAGCTGTTGATCCTGCCAGGCCAGGCACTCCCGTGCTTCCTGTTCACTCTATCAGGGGGCGCAAGTCAGGATCGTAAGAGAGGCCTTCCTCTGCATATCGGGCTCATCTACTAGGTACGGATCAGAGAGAATGTGAGTGCGGCCCCCCTGTAACCTGGATAGGAGGAGCGGTGGGGGCTGCTGCATATAGAAGAATCATTCTCTCCATTTCCTCCTGCAGCCTCTTCTCCTCCTCTCCCTCTCGCAGGCTTTCAGAGGCTGCAGGAGGAATGGAGAGAATGGTTCTTCTATATGCAGCCACCCCCACCGCTCCTCCTATCCTGCTTCTTTCTGCCCCCCTGTGCTCTCCGCCCCAGCCATGCTCTTTGCCTGCTCGTGTTCTCTGCCCCCTGTGCTCTCCGACCCCCCCATGCTCTCTGCCTCCCCCCTCATGCTCTCCATCCCCCTGTGCTCTCCAGCCCCCTCTGTGCTCTCCTGCCCCCATGCTCTCTGCCGCCCCCCTCATGCTCTCGGCACCTCCTGCGCTCTCTGTCCCCTGTGCCCTCCACCTCCCCCCCAGTGCTCTCAGCCCCTGTGCTCTCCACCTCCCTCTGTGCCCTCTGTCTCCCCCCAGTGCTCTCCACCTCCCCCGGTGCCCTCCGCCAGCGCCCCCGTGCTCTCCAGCCCCTCCAGGGCTCTCTGCCTCCCCCCTGCTCTCCACCTCCCCCCTGCTCTCCGCCTAACCTGTGCTCTCCACCTCTCCCCCAGTGCTCTTCAGCCCTCCAGTGCCCCCACCTCCCCCATGCTCTCTGGCTACAGCCCCCCAATGCTCTCCGCCTTAACCCATGTTCTTGCTTCCCCCTGTGCTTTCCAACCCCCCTTGTGCTCTCCGACCCCCCGGTGCTCTCAAACCCCCATGCTCTCCACCTCCCCCCGACTCTCCGCCTGCCCTGGTGCGATCCACCTCCCCCAGTGCTCTCTGCCTCCCCCTGTGCCCTCTGCCTCTCCCCCAGTGCTCTCCAGCCCCCCCCCAGTGCTCTCCAGCCCCCCAGTGCTCTCTGTCTCCCCCCTCGTGCTCTCCACCCCGTGCTCTCCTGCCCCCCCTGCTCCACCCAGTGTTATTGCTTCCCCCTGTGCGCTCCAAGCCCCCCACCCCCCAAGCTCTCCGGCCCCTCTGTGCTCTCTTCCTCTCTGTGTTCTCTGCCTTTCCCCTGTGCTCGCTGGCCCCCCATGCTCTCCGCCCCCCCCCCACAATACTCCCTGACCTCCCCTGTGCCCTACTCCGTGTTCTCAAGGTTCCTCCCTGTGCTCTCCGCCCCCATGCTCTTTCCCGGCCCCCCGCACCTCTACCGGGTTCCCCCTCCCTTCTGGGGGATCCAACATGTCATGGGCTGCTCAGTCCAAAATATTTTTTGTCCCAGACAAATGGCGGTACCACCAGCTCCAGTGGTGTGCCCCCCCCTTACCAGTTACCAGAAGATTGACCCGCTGTGCCGTGAAGGATGTAGCATCCATGCCCATACCTACTAGACCACATGACCATTGCTAAGGTGGCATTAAGACACTGGTGGTGATTTGGGCTCCAGCAGCAGTGGAAGAGACACCTGCCTTGGGAATTGTGGTTCTGGGGATGGAGGGGTGTAGGAGAATTCTGCAGAGGTTTGAACCTTTTCTTGACCCTCTTCAGTACTGCCCCATTACCCTCTTATCAACTTGACCTGGTAAATCCTCAACCTCTGAAAACTCCCTGTGAGACTTCCCACCCTGTCACTAGGGGCTGCAGATGTTGCAACAGATGCAGAAGGAGAATGTTGTGGGGTAGGGGAAGATGCGGAAAGTTAAGAACTTTTACTGCCACTCATACACTGCAGAGGCTTCAGACCACAGCAGTGCTTTCTAGATAGGTGCTAGGATTAGTTAGATTTAGTGCTGGCTCACTGTGTTCTGTGGAGCTGTGTGTGTTTTGGTTAGGTACATTTAGCTTGCCTCACTGTATCCAGTGTGGCTGCAATTGATTAGTGAGGTCTCTTCAGTGTTCTCAGCTGCTTCCAGTCTGATAGCTGCCTCTGCAATCCAGAAGAACATTCAATAGAACATTCTGGATTATAGGTGTGTAGCTATTCATATGACAGCATGAATATTTATACGGCCCTGGCCAATCCCAGGGAGCAGGGCCTTGAAGGCTGCTTAGAGACCGTATATATTCATTGAGAACATTGAGCCCCAGGTCTTTTCCTGGAGAGTATCAGTCCAGCCTGGGGGGCTTGCTGCCCTCCAGGGCAGTGTTGCAATGTGCTTGCTGTTCATGAGGGCTCAGGTGGGCGACCTAAGGGCCTGGATGCTGAAGCTACTGAGAGCTGACTGCTGAAGATCTAGTCTGGTACCACTGGAGGAAAGTGTTGCTTGGAAGTTGGAAGAGGGCAACCAGCTTTCCCTGGACATTTTGTGATTACAGACTACTTTGAAATATCTTAGAGACTTTTGGGCTGCTGTCACCCCACTTGTGCTAGAGAGTCAGCTGTGTGTTTGCTAAAGGGGACATCGCCTGGTGTCCTGAAGAGCTCAGTTTATATAATTCCTTGTGAAGGGGCTATGCTCTTACTGCTCTAAAGTAAGAAGCTTGTGTGCTGTCAACTGCTTCTACTCCGAGCTCTACATTTTATTGTTTCTACCAAAAGCCAATTCCATGGTTTGCTATATGCAAGGACTTTTGCTTCAGCTGTACATTTAATTGTTTCTACTACAAGCCAAGTCCACAGTTTGCTATATGCAAGGACTTCTGCTTCAGATTTACAGAAAGGAGTTCACAGTCCTCAACCTGTACATAGTTTCTGTTTTTTGGACTATGCCACTCAATTCCTTCAACCCTATCCAAGTTCTCCAAAAATAAAAACAACAACCATAGACTGGTTATTGAGGAAAAGTGTGGCTGAGATCATGTGCCTGGGCAAAAAATCCAGCGGCTCCTATGGGAGTAAGCCCTGTAAGCGCTGCTTCTTGCAGTCTTCTGCAAGCAGCCCCTGTACAAAATTCTCCAGCACTGCTGTTCTGATTCTTTTTTTAGAGCTTTCCTCTTTTCCAGTCAATGGCACCTATGCTCCTCAGTGCTGCAAAGGGATTCTCACCTGCTTATCAACTCTTATGCCCCGTACACACGAGCAGAATTTCTGTCGCAAAAAAACTTGGATGGTTTTTCCGACGGAATTCCGCTCAAGCTTGCCTTGCATACACACGGTCACACAAAAGTTCTCTGAACTTTCGACCGTCAAGAACGCGGTGACGTACAACACTACGATGAGCCGAGAAAATTAAGTTCAATACTTCCGAGCATGCGTCGAATTGTTTCCGAGCATGCATAGGAATTTTGTGCATCGGAATTTGTACAGATGATCGCATTTTCGGATAGGAACTTTTCCTGACCGAAAAAATAGAGAACTTGCGCTCAATCTTTTGCTGGCTGGAATTCCGACAGCAAAAGACCGATTCAGCATACACACGGTCGCATTTTCCGACAAAAAGCTCTCATCTGAGTTTTGCTGGCGGAATTTCCGATTGTGTGTACGCGGCATTAGTTCCCAGTAGTTGCCTGCTCTGGTGAGTCAGAGAACGACAACCTGAGAATCATCGGCAGCACAACCCATCTCCTACTTTAGGGCTTTGAAGAAGACAAGATGGTTAATTAGACTCTACACCTCAGCCCTTCCAAGGACCCTCACCTTTGCTGTTTAGCAGGTAAGCTAGGTTCACCCCCCTAAGTATCAATAGGTATCCACCCTGTCCTAACCCCCTAATGCACCCCAACTGTATCTTATGTACTTGCAATCCTAGGGACCCCTGTACACTTTCCTGTTCTGGATATACTGGTATCCCTGTAAGCTCAGAATCCCACTGCTGTAAGGTTCTCCTGTCTCCCTGAGCCCTGCATCCGAGCTCTGTAAGTGTCTCTTAGCAGTATTCTGTGCCCTGCCAGCTTGTAAGGCCAGCACCCCAGTGAGGGACAACTGTCCTGTGTTCTGTGATTTTCCAGACCCTGAGCTCTAGTACTTTATTGTTCAGCTGTAGCCTGCACGGATCTGCTCTCTGAGCACCCCTCCATCCAGTGTGCAGGTTGAATGGAGGGTTCATGATTCCAACCATACACAACAGTTCCCTTCATGACACATATTTAGACATCGGCACCCACCGAAGTCAGAATACACTGCTCACTGGCTGCAGCAGATTGCCTGTATCTGCTGATTGTCCGAAACTTTTCAGACATGTCCATATCAAGCAGGGAATTACACACTCAGTTCAGTATTCAGTTTGAACCCTAGTTCATCACACTACCTGCATGGAGTTTGCATGTTCTCTGTGTGTTTGTGTTTTTTCTTCTCACACTCCAAAGACACGCTGACAGAGACTGATGTTAATGTACAATATATATGTAAATTGTTGTGTAAATTGACTGCACTTCATAAATACCTGTAATAAATAAAAATAAATAGTACATTTGTGGTGAGTTGGGAGGGGGTTTCTGTGACTACATGTTAAAAATCTTAACACTTTTGAACACTAGATGGCACCAGCAACTCATGTTATGATAGATTAATATAAAGTTAGCCCTTCTGCAATGCTACATCTAACTTCTTCAACAACTTCCAAACAACTGGTGCGATGTGCTAAATTTAATACAGCAGATTCAGTATTCTAATCTAAATAGATAAATTAAATAATAAATCATATGTTTGTATGCAGTGCCTTAAAAAAGGAAAGAATTAGTAAATGATGAGACAATGTGCAGCATACATTAACATAGGAAAATTGGTGGTGTTAGCCATAAAAATCAATCAACTCTTTGTGCTTTCTGTCATGTAGTTATTTTATTCAAAAAGACCAGTCAAATTAGCAATGTAAGCTGATAACATACCAGAGACATCTACTCTGTACAGGTTCTAATGCCTGGTATGCCTGATTGCATACAAATTGAAATTCTATGGTTTTGGTAAATCTAAAGGAAAATTGTACAAGAAAATTGTATAATGTATGGCCAGCCTTAGTTTAACACAGGCTAATTCAGTAAAAGCAAATTCAATGTAGTCTCTTGCAAGTGATCCAACCTCTCTGTGACAGATAGGAGAGCTTTTAGGTGAAGTTGAAATTCTTCTATCCCCACAAATCACTTTTTACGTTTTTCCTACACCCTCCTTTCTATCACTCTCTTCTTCAGAAGCTCATGTGTTTGCATTCTTTTTTAATTTCTCTAAGGATTGCAGTGACATACTGTATCAGCCTCCTTCACCAGTGTCATATTTCCTTAATCTCTTCAAGCCGGTGTCTTGCCGAGAATGTTCCCTCGGCGGATAAGTTCCCCCCCTGTACTGCGCAGGCGCAGCGCCTGCGCAGTACATACTACTCTCAGCCGCCGGAGATAGCCGAAGCTCAAATGCTTCAATCAGCTGTACACGGCGCCTGCACTCTGGGTCCAGGTTCCTTCCCCACCATCCAAGTGGACCTAGAGGGGGAATCTAAAAGTGCCGAGCGCAGTGAGGCCGTGCCCGAAGCGTGGCGAGCGAAGCGAGCCCACGAGGGGCCCTCTTACAGGCGCCGTGTACAGCTGATTTTCTGCTGTTCTGCTTCGGCTATTTCCGCCGATACCTACTGCGCAGGCGCAGTAGAGGGGGGAACTTATACGCCGAGCGGAACTTTCTCGGCAGAACACCGGCCGTACGCATATACAGTGAGGGAAAAGAGTATTTGATCCCCTGCTGATTTTGTACGTTTGTCCACTGACAAAAAAAATGATCAGTCTATAATTTTATTGGTAGGTTTATTTTAACAGTGAGAGACAGAATAACAACAAAAATATCAAGAAAAACGCATAAAAAAAAGTTATAAATTGATTTTATTGAGTGAAATAAGTATTTGACCCCTTCGCAAAACATGACTTAGTACTTGGTGGCAAAACCCTTGTTGGCAATCACAGAGGTCAGACATTTCTTTTATTTGGCCACCAGGTTTGCACACATCTCAGGAGGGATTTTGTCTCACTCCTCTTTGCAGATTCTCTCAAAGTCATTAAGGTTTTGAGGCTGACGTTTGGTAACTCGAACCCTCAGCTCCCTCCACATATTTTCTTTTGGATTAAGGTCTGGAAACTGGCTAGGCCACTCCAGGACCTTAAAGGGTTGTAAAGTTTAATTTTTTTTTTAAATAACAAAAACATGTTATACTTACCTCCTCTGTGCAAGGGTTTTGCACAGAGGGGCCCCGATCCTCCTCTTCTGGGGTCCCCCAACAGCCCTCCTGGCTCCTCCTCTTCTCGAGTGCGGGGGGCACTCCTGAGTCCTGCTGCTGCGTCCATTGACACATACAGCAGGAGTCAGCCCCACCCTCGACTCTCGTGTCATTGGCTTTGATTGACAGTAGCGGGAGCCAATGCTCCTGCTTCTATCAATCCAGTCAATGAGGACCCGAGGGTTCTGGTAAGGGGCTCTGGGGGGCTGCTGCACTACAAAAGGTTTTTCACCTTAATGCATGGAATGCATTAAGGTGAAAAACCTTAAGGGTTTACAACCCCTTTAATGTGCTTCTTTTTGAGCCACTCCTCTGTTGCCTTGGCCGTGTGTTTTAGGTCATTGTCATGCTGGAATACCCATCAATGACCCATTTTCAGTGCCCTGGCTGAGGGAAGGAGGTTCTCACTCAAGATTTGACGGTACATGGCCCAGTACATCGTCCCTTTGATATGATGAAGTTGTCCTGTCCCCATAGCAGAAAAACACCCCAAAAGCATATTGTTTCCACCTCCATGTTTGACGGTGGGGATGGTGTTCATGGGGTCATAGACAGCATTCCTCCAAACACGGCGAGTTGAGTTGATGTCAAAAAGCTTGATTTTGGTCTGATCTGACCACAACACTTTCACCCAGTTCTCCTCTGAATCATTCAGATGTTCATTAGCAAACTTCAGAGGGGCCTGTACATGTGTTTTCTTGAGCAGGGGGACCTTGCAAGCACTGCAGGATTTCAGTCCTTCATGGCATAGTGTGTTACCAATTGTTTTCTTGGTGACTATGGTCCAAGCTGCCTTGAGATCATTGACAAGATTCTCCTGTGTAGTTCTGGACTGATTCTTTACCGGTCCCATGATCATTGAAACTCCATGAGGTGAGATCTTGCATGGAGCCCCAGACCGAGGGAGATTGACGGTTATTATGTGCTTCTTCCATTTGCGAATAATCGCACCAATTGTTGTCACCCTCTCACCAAGCTGCTTGGCAATGGTCTTGTAGCCCATTCCAGCCTTGCGTAGGTCTACAATCTTGTCCCTGACATCCTTGGATAGCGCTTTGGTTTTGGCAATGGTGGAGAGATTGGAATCTGATTGATTGATTGATTGCTTCTGTGGACAGGTGTCTTCATATTCAAACATGACTGCGCAAACAAGGTCCATAAAGACATGGATGAGCAAGTTTGTGGTGGAGGAACTTGACTGGCCTGACCTCAACCCGATAGAACACCTTTGGGATGAATTAGAGCAGAGACTGTGAGCCAGGCCTTCTCGTCCAAAACAGTGTCCAACCTCACAAATGTGCTTCTGTAAGAATAGTCAAACATTCCCATAGACACACTTCTAAACCTTGTGGACAGCCTTCCCAGAAGAGTTGAAGCTGTTATAGCTGAAAAGGTTGGGCCAACTCAATATTGAACCCTACGGACTAAGACTGGGATGCCATTAACCACATCAGCCCCCGAAGGTTTTACCCCCTTAATGACCATGCCATTTTTTGCAAAATACGACACTGTGTTATTTTAACTGACAATTGTGCGGTAGTGCATCGCTGTACCCAAATAAAATTGATGTCCTTTTTTCCCCACAAATAGAGCTTTCTTTTGGTGGTATTTGATCACCTCTGCTGTTTTTATTTCTTGCGCTAAAAACAAAAAAGACCGACAATTTAAAAAAAAAAAAAAACAATATTTTTTACTTTCTGCTATAATACATATCCAAAGAAAAAATGTAAAAAATCTAATTTTTTCATTAATTTAGGCCAATATGTATTCTTCTAAATATTTTTGGTAAAAAAAAATCCCAGTAAGCGTATATTGATTGGTTTGCGCAAAAGTTATAGCGTCTACAAACCATGGGATAGATTTATGGACTTTAAAATTTTTTTCTTGTATTTACTGGTAATGGTGGCGCTCAGCAATTTTTAGCAGGACTGTGGCGTTGCGGTGGACAAATCTGACACTAAGTGACACAATAATACAGTTATCAGTGCTAAAGTAAAATGCACTGACACTGTATAAATGACACTGGTAGGGAAGGAGTTGTGGATAGGGGATATTACTGTGCTAACTCAATTAGTGAAGAAAAATGAACAGCTGCTACATAAGAATGTGACAAAAATTCAATGCAAAAGATCAGTGAAAAATGTAGCGCTAAAAATATAAAACAATAAACATTGAACGATATATCAAGTATTGTGTGTAAATAACAAAAACTTTGTGATAAAATTCATTCTCAAATATAATGAATATAAAACAGAATATGTATATAATGAGTAGAAACACAGGTGATGTGTTGACACAGCAGGCATGTAGAGCATCAGTGATAGTGTGTCCTCCACCCAAGATAAGGGGTATACACTCTTACCGGAAATAGTAGACTCGAATGTCACCGACAATGAGTTAATCAAGCGAGGATAGCCCGATCAGCAGATTTCCAAAATGATCCAGGGAATCCAAAGAGCACCAAGAACGAATCCAGGGAATCGTGCAGGTAACCGTGAAACTGGAACTCAAATGTTAAGCAGCCAGACTGGGAAGCCAAAAACTCTCATCTGAAGGGCCAGTAGAAGGAACCTTGGAAGTAGTTAACAAAAGGGGCAATTAAATGGTTAAGGGTGTTCCTTGGGAGTGTTTTCTAACTGTGTGGGGGATGGACTGACAGGAAGAACACAGAGATCCGTGTTCCTGCTTTCAAGGAACAGAAGATCTCTGTGTACTTCCCTGTCAGAACGGGCATCTGCCTTGTTTACATAGGCAGATCTCCATTCTGCCTCTCTGTGGGGCGATTGCGGGTGGCTCCTCCTCCATGCAGCGGGCGCACCCACAGTATCTTTTGCACAAAATGACGTACAGGTAAGTTGTTTTGTGCAACAGAGCCGCCCTGCCGCAGTATATATGCAGTGGGTGGTCTTTAAGTGGTTAAAGTTCATGTGCGTGTAAAGGTAGGCCTCCCAATACTTTTGACTAGGGATGCACCGAAATTTCGGCCACCCAAAACATATCGGCTGAAAATGGCCCTTTCGGCAAAAAGCCGAAAGAGAATTTTTGCCGATACCGAATGGGGCAGGGCCTGGGCGGGGCTCCACCCCCGCCCCTGGTGCTGCCTATCAGGGGGGCTTCCTATATCGTAGAAAAGAGGAGAGCCGCCGCCTGTTTGATTACAGCGCCAGGAACATCACAGCTTTCATTTCAATAGCTGTGTGTTCCCCGCTGCACGCCGTCACATACAGCCCTTCCCCCCTTGTCCGGGCACTTTGATAGACAGATTACCTGTCCAATGGAAAGCTGTGATATTCCCGGCGCTGTAATCAAGCAGGCGGCGGCGGCGGCTCTCCTCTCCCTTCACTGGCTGCAATGGGGACACAGGCTGCACTACTGGGTACACAGGCTGCAATGGGGACACTGGCTGCAATAGGGACACTGGCTGCAATGGGGACACTGGCTGCAATTGGGACACAGACTGCAATGGGGACACTGGCTGCACTACTGGGGACACTGGCTGCAATGGGGACACAGGCTGCAATAGGGACACAGGCTGCACTACTGGGGACACAGGCTGCACTACTGGGGACACAGGCTGCACTGGGGACACTGGCTGCAATGGGGACACAGGCTGCAATGGGGACATAGGCTGCAATGGGGACACAGGCTGCACTACTAGGGACATTGGCTGCAATGGGGACACTGGCTGCAATGGGGACACAGGCTGCAATGGGGACACAGGCTGCACTACTGGGGACATTGGCTGTACTGGGGACACTGGTTGCACTTTTGGGGACACTGGCTGCACTACTGGGGACACAGGCTGCACTTCTGGGGACACAGGCTGCACTACCTGGGACACAGGTTGCAACTACCGGGGACACAGGCTGCACTACCGGGGACACTGGCTGGCTGCATCTGACGGACACTGATGAGGCTGCATTGATCTCTTGTATCATGTCCGCAGTCTCTGACCATCTCCTGTACCATGTCCTCAGTCTCTGACCATCTCCTGTACCATGTCTGCAGTCTCTGACCATCTCCTGTACCATGTCTGCAGTCTCTGACCATCTCCTGTACCATGTCTGCAGTCGCTGACCATCTCCTGTGCCATGTCTGCAGTCTCTGACCATCTCCTGTACCATGTCCGCAGTCTCTGACCGTCTCCTGTACCATCTCTGCAGTCTCTGACCATCTCCTGTACCATCTCTGCAGTCTCTGACCATCTCCTGTACCATCTCTGCAGTCTCTGACCATCTCCTGTACCATCTCTACAGTCTCTGACCATCTCCTGTACCATCTCTGCAGTCTCTGACCATCTCCTGTATCATCTCTACAGTCTCTGATCATCTCCTGTACCATCTCTGCAGTCTCTGACCATCTCCTGTACCATCTCTGCAGTCTCTGACCATCTCCTGTACCATGTCTGCAGTCTCTGACCATATCCTGTACCATGTCTGCAGTCTCTGACCATATCCTGTACCATGTCCCCAGTCTCTGACCATCTCCTGTACCATGTCCTCAGTCTCTGACCATCTCCTGTACCATGTCTGCAGTCTCTGACCATCTCCTGTACCATGTCTGCAGTCTCTGATCATCTCCTGTACCATGTCTGCAGTCTCTGACCATCTCCTGTACCATGTCCTCAGTCTCTGACCATCTCCTGTACCATCTCTGCAGTCTCTGACCATCTCCTGTACCATGTCTGCAGTCTCTGACCATCTCCTGTACCATCTCTACAGTCTCTGATCATCTCCTGTACCATGTCTGCAGTCTCTGACCATCTCCTGTACCATGTCCTCAGTCTCTGACCATCTCCTGTACCATCTCTGCAGTCTCTGACCATCTCCTTTACCATCTCTGCAGTCTCTGACCATCTCCTGTACCATCTCTGCAGTCTCTGATCATCTCCTGTACCATCTCTGCAGTCTCTGATCATCTCCTGTACCATCTCTGCAGTCTCTGACCATTTCCTGTACCATTTCTGCAGTCTCTGACCATCTCCTGTACCATCTCTGCAGTCTCTGACCATCTCCTGTATCATCTCTACAGTCTCTGATCATCTCCTGTACCATCTCTGCAGTCTCTGACCATCTCCTGTACCATCTCTGCAGTCTCTGACCATCTCCTGTACCATGTCTGCAGTCTCTGACCATATCCTGTACCATGTCTGCAGTCTCTGACCATATCCTGTACCATGTCCCCAGTCTCTGACCATCTCCTGTACCATGTCCTCAGTCTCTGACCATCTCCTGTACAATGTCTGCAGTCTCTGACCATCTCCTGTACCATGTCTGCAGTCTCTGATCATCTCCTGTACCATGTCTGCAGTCTCTGACCATCTCCTGTACCATGTCCTCAGTCTCTGACCATCTCCTGTACCATGTCCTCAGTCTCTGACCATCTCCTGTACCATCTCTGCAGTCCCTGACCATCTCCTGTACCATGTTTGCAGTCTCTGACCATCTGCTGTACCATGTCTGCAGTCTCTGACCATCTCCTGTACCATCTCTGCAGTCTCTGATCATCTCCTGTACCATGTCTGCAGTCTCTGACCATCTCCTGTACCATGTCCTCAGTCTCTGACCATCTCCTGTACCATCTCTGCAGTCTCTGACCATCTCCTGTACCATCTCTGCAGTCTCTGACCATCTCCTATACCATCTCTGCAGTCTCTGATCATCTCCTGTACCATCTCTGCAGTCTCTGATCATCTCCTGTACCATCTCTGCAGTCTCTGACCATATCCTGTACCATGTCCCCAGTCGCTGACCATCTTCTGTATAAAAATATTTTTAAAAACAGTCACTTTCGGTATCGGTATTGTTTCGTATTGGTTTCGGTTTTCGGGATCAAGGAAGATTTATTTTCGGTATTGGTTTCGGCACCAAAAAACCCATTTGGTGCATCCCTACTTTTGACAATATAGTTTATTTGCAAATATGTGCAACTAAACTGAGTTTTTAACATGAATTGTTAGACAGGATCCATTTAGATTTTTTTTTGCAGGTTAGCTGGTAGGTGTGTTGGGAAATATTCTGTTTTTTGTGGTAATACAGTCTGCCCACACTCATCTCTTCTGCAGTTCAACTGGTCTACAGGAACTGAATTTCATTTACAACGTTCTACCACAAAATTGTTTCTACATTTCAAAAAATGTGCTCATGCTAGAGGTGGTAAGAATCCCTAGCATCTCTTTATATCCAAGAACTTGTGATCCAAACCATTATTTCATAACATAGGAATATGCCTCTAGTGGACACGGTTTACAACAAGGCAGGAATGGCCTTGTTCACTACAATGGGATTTTTTACAAACACAGCCACAATTTCCAGATAGACAAGGACACATTTTTAGCTTATTCACCTAGTAGTACACCTGCATAATCTCAGTTTATTTCAAGTATAACAAATGAGTATAAGCCACATGAGCACATACTCCCTCTGTCTTTATCTGGGGTGGTCAGTTCAAGCAAGCCTTGTATACCATATGCACTCCATCACAGCTCAGATGATGATCGCAGCTATTTACACATAATAAACTTTGATCAGTACATACAGCCCGTCACACGTGTTCACGCCCAGCTCATCTAAACATTCCAGAAAGCAGACAGCTCTCCACTGTCCATGAACAAACCAAGACATGGATGCAAATAAAAATGCTCGGCGTTAGAAATTCCTCAGTTTGCTCATTTCGAGACAGTGTTGCTTTTTATGGGCAAATTCGGGTGCTAGATATGAATCATACTCCACTTGGTTTGTCTGTGGATTCTCATCACATGCTTACTGGCTGCATATACAGCATACCAAGCTTAGAATCACATTGTCAGCAAACTTTCTATTACAGAACTTTTATTTTACTTCAATAAAGTGTAGGTATAGCTATTTTTTATTAGTTTTGCATATATAAGAGAAGTAATAGAACCCCTCTCTCAATTTGTCGGGGTAACCATTCCAGGTGGCATAACTTTCTTTCCTCGCTGGAATGAGTTCCCAGCATCCACCACAGATCCCCCACCAACAGCTCCTCCGTGCCATCTGACCCTTGACTTCCAATCAGGTACAACCTACTGCTTCTATACTGAACACTGAACATAGAGCAGCAACCCATGGCAAAAAATATCTTTGTGACTATTTCCAGACTGTGGGGTTGATTTACTAAAACTGGAGCGTGCGAAATCTAGTGTAGCTGTGCATGGTAACCAAACAGCTTCTAACTCCAGCTTGTTCGATTAAGGTTTGAGAAAAAAACCTGGAAGCTGATTGGTTTCTATGTAGAGCTGCACCATATTTTGCAATAAATATACCCATGCCTCTCAACTTTTTGAGATGGGAACGAGGGACACCTATTAGCAAAAGTATGTAGGCATTGGACACACCCCTGCCACGCCCTTAAAGGATATTTAATTATAAAAAAAAATAAAAAATTAGTTGAACCCACAAGTGCTTTTTTTTACCACTACTATTCCTTTATATTGGCTTTTGAAATTTACAAATGCAGCAATGTAGAAATTGGATGAAAGGTTTATCACTGGGAAACACTTTTTGAAAGATAAAAAGTTAATTTTATATATAAAGTCAGGTCCATAAATATTGGAACATCAACACAATTCTAATCTTTTTGCCTCTACACACCACCACAATGGATTTAAAATGAAACAATCAAGATGTGCTTTAACTGCAGACTTTCAGCTTTAATTTGAGGGTATTTACATCCAAATCAGGTGAACGGTGTAGGAATTACAACAGTTTGTATATGTGCCTCCCACTTTTTAAGGGACCAAAAGTGATGGGACAATTGGCTGCTCAGCTGTTCCATGGCCAGGTGTGTGTCATTCCCTCATTATCCCATTTACAAGGAGCAGATAAAAGGTCCAGAGTTCATTTCAAGTGTGCTATTTGCATTTGGAATAAGTTGCTGTCAACTCTCAAAGTTTGATGGATGATTGTTAATCTGTCTGTACATAATTCCTACACCGTTCACCTGATTTGGATGTAAATACCCTTAAATTAAGGCTGAAAGTCTGCAGTTAAAGCACATCTTGTTCGTTTAATTTCAAATCCATTGTGGTGTTTAGAGCCAAAAAGATTAGAATTGTGTCGATGTCCCAATATTTATGGACCTGACTGTAACTATCAGATCAGACCAAAATGAGGGACAAATGAAGAGGAAAGAGGGATAGAGGGACTTTGTTCCAAATCAGGGACAGTCTCTCAAAATCAGGGACAGTTGGGAAGTATGAATAACCCCCTGTGTCTCTACTCTCTCTGTTGTAAAAATACTGTATGTAGGTACAGGACAACCAAAAATGAAACAGAAGCAGATGACTGCCTGTAAAGTCCTTACACCGTATCTGCTGTCCTATTTTATTCATTTTCCATTTTCTGTACATACATCACAGCTATAAAAGCTCTGCCACTAAATTATTATACAAATATGCTCTTTTTTTTAGAACTTAAGGGCTTGTTTTGATGGGCAAATACAGCATTCTTTCAGGCATATTCCAGTTGTGCTTGACATCAGTTTCAATTGTTTCTGAGTTCATTGACATGTGACGTGTCCCAGAAGATTGCAGAGAGGGAGGAGCCGCTTAGGGGGAGAGGAGGAGTCTCCAAGCGGCGAGGTGATGGAAGGAGAAAGTAGGGCTCGAAATACCTGTCAAAACCAGGTACCCACTGCCCCCCCCAAAAAAATTACATGGCAAATGTAGCATGTAAGGGGGCGAAGAGCACTTAAAACGGAAGTTCCACTTTTGGGTGAAACTCCGCTTTAATGTAGAGGAACCCTTGTAACAACTTTCTGGTCTCAAGGAGCCCCTACTGATAATTACTATATCATTAGCTCACGGTGCATTAGTGTGATGCTCAGAGGGAAGAATGCTCTTTACATTGATGATCACTAGGAATAATGCTCCTTACATTTGTGGTCACAGTGGGAAGAATCCCCCCTTAGAGATGGTTTAAAAGGTGTTATGCTGCGTACACACGGTCGGACTTTTCGGCTACAAAAGTCTGACAGCCCAATCGACAGACTTTCGATGGGCTTATGGCGGACTTGCGGCGGACTTGCGGCGAACTTGCGGCAGACTTTCTAACGAATGGACTTGCCTACATATGACCACACAAAAGTCCGACGGATTGGTACGTGATGACGTACACCGGACTAAAATAAGGAAGTTGATAGCCAGTAGCCAATAGCTGCCCTAGCGTGGGTTTTTGTCCATCGGACTAGCATACAGACGAGCGGATTTCTGGGTCCGGCGTAGTTACAATGTAAAGATTTGAAGCATGTTCCAAATCTAAAGTCTGTCAGATTTGTGGCTGGAAATGTCTGTCGAAAGTCCAGGGAAGCCCACACACGATCGGATTGTCAGCCGGCTTTGGTCCGTCGGCGTCCGTCGGACTTTTGTAGACGAAAAGTCCGACCGTGTGTACGCGGCAATAGTGGCTTCTTATCTGAGAGGCAGAAATTGCTCATTGCTTGAGAAACCCCTAGCAACCTTTGGAGCATTCCTGGGGTTCCAAGGAAAGTTGAACGTTGAGAAATGTTGTGTTAGACCCTTAAATATTAGGTAATATGTTGTGTTAGGCCCATAAAGAAGATAGCAGAAAAGCGCACAGTACTTGAAAGACCATGTCCTTATAGGGCCCACCGTGTAAAACCATGGTAGCAATAAAAGTGTAAGATATAGTAAGTGGAAAAAGTTGATAACAAGTGATTGATATTCTATAGTGGTGCAATGAATTGAGCTTTGGCAATAAAACCTGGAAGCTGATTGGTTTCTTTGCACTTTCCAGTTTTAGTAAATAAACCCCCAAGAGACAGTGGAGACTGTGTGTCAGGTTTGAGGAACATTTCCCCAGCCCCACCACTGGCCACAATATGTGGTATATACTAGACCAGCCCTTTGCTTGCCTTTATCCAGCCCTTGGGGAACTATTACTTCCACTGACACCAATAAATGGAACACTATTCCTTCCACTGACACCAAAAACGGGGTACTTTTCCTCCCACTGAGACCAGAGATGGGGCACTAGTCTCCCCACTGACACCAATGATGGGGCAATATTTCTCCCACTGACACCAATGATGGGGCACTATTCCTCCCACTGACGCTAATTATGGGGCACTGTTGCTCCCACTGACACCAACAATGTAATTTTTTTACTCCCACTGACTGCCAAGCCTATGGCATTGTTTATATCTACCGATGCCAGGGCTTGTTCTACTCCCACTGGCCACAGTCCGGCCCCCTCTAAAGTCTAAAGGGTAGTAAACTAACTAACTAACTGTTTCAAAAGTTTGGAGATCCTTGTACTAGACTGTGGTCTGTGGTCTGGCCCAACATGTGCTGTATCAGGGGAGAACCTGCCACTTTGCTTTTAGTAAGTAAACATTAACCATGCGCTCTTGGTCTGCTTCTATTGTTTTATGTGAGGCTATAATACTGCATAGTTTTAGTAATTCCAAAGAAGACTGTACAGAGAATTTGCAATCAGATTGCAACATGTGTGGTCACTCAACATAAAAGTAACAGCTTCTGTAAAAATAAAAATGACAAAGGTGAACAGATTTTGTGTTTGCTAAACTTGCATTTGTCAAACATCTCCAAGTACGTATTCAGAACCGAGGTCTTTTATTAACCCTTCCACTCTGACAACCCATAAACCATTCCTGCAGATGACTCAGCTGGTGTGCATTTAAAGAATGTTCCTCCTGCTGTATAATTACAGCTGAGTTCCCCAAACTGGCAAGAGACAAGCTTTCTGAAGTGTCTGTGTAAATGGAAGAAAACTTAGTTTATACAAAAGCTAAAAATACACTGGCTTCAAAGTGTGCTGTTGGTGTTACTCTTTAAATATGACCTACTGCTATCTGGACCCAAGATAAATTGTGCTGCTGAGACAGTTATGTTGTTGCACAATTCTCGGAGACAGTTAGGTGTCTGGCAGTCAGGACAACTATCTTGTCTCAAAACCATATTTCTCTCTTGGAAATAGTACATTTATCCTGTTTATTTGTTATTATTAAAGGCAAGTATACTTGGATCTTTCCAGTGGTTAATCTATGGTGCTCACAAGAATAAAGAAGTACCTGGGTCTGTTGCTGTATGGGTCATACACTGATCGAATTTTGGCCAGTTCCTGATAAACTGGCTGAAATTTGCTTAGTAGGTGGCCTTCTTGGCACCCTCCAGCCCAACATCCTTCAATTGAGGAATCAAAGAAGCTGGGCACAAAATTGTCACCAGACTGTTGCAGCAACCAATCAGATGCAGCCCAGCAAGGGGACTCTTTTTTTTTTGGCGCTATATAGCTGATGGCGGAATCTGCTAGATCTAATAGTGTATGGCCAGCTTAAAGTGTTTGCAAACCTCAGACATGAAATATGAACAAAGCATATTCCTCTATAGTGTGTACTTGTCACAATTAAGAGCACTAAATGTCATTTCTGTCTGCTGCTTCGTTTCTCTGCTATCAGCATGAATCACTTCTGACACGTTTTCCTGACACTAAAGCCTCGTACACACGATCATATTTTCCGCAGACAAAACCTCGGACTCTTGTCCGAAGGTGCGTGCCAGGATTTTGTCTTGCATACAAACGGTAAGGAATTGTGTTTTTTCAACTTTTTATCGCCACCCTTTGGGCTCCTTCTGCTTATTTCGTGTTAGTAGAAGTTTGGTGAGTGTTGATTCGCGCTTTTCATTTTGCACTTTTCATTTAGTGCTTTTCAGTTCGCAGTTTTCATTTCATGCTTTTCATTTAGTTTCTGAACAGCCATCCGTCAACCAGACATGTTGCTGAATTGGAGGAGATAACGTGTTATTTATTATTGGCCTTGGAGTTATTGCTTTGACCCAAGTCCAGTCCAGGAACAGGAGAAGGAGGTTTTCTTGGACCAAAATTTGGTTGCTTTATAAATCGTGACCAATTATGTCATATGCCTTTGCTGCGGGAGCTCCAGGAGAATAATCCAGATGATTTTCGAAATTATCTCCGGATGACGGACCCCTGCTTTCACCAACTCTTGGCATTGTTGACCCCCTATATTAAGAAGCAGGACACATGCATGAAGCTTTTATTTTATTTTTTTGGTTGAGTAATGATTTGATTTGGTATATTTTCTATATTTTTGGATGCATAGAATGCACTTTTTGGTTAATTTCTATTGGCAGATAGCATGTCTAATTTTATTTGTTTTCTTTTTTGAATGCACAATAAAAAAATTGTGTAGAATAATACTTGGCTATGTTTTTTACTTCAAATGACAGTTTGGGAGTAGGCAGTTACATAAAAATAATTACAATGTAAAATTGACAAGGGACACCAACATAGTTGTAATCCTAAAAACTACAGGATAATGGTGTTGTGGTAACTTGTCCAAAAAAAAAAAAAAAAAAAAAAAAAGCATAATAATATTATTCTTGATATCACTAGAAAATAAAAGCCTTTTAAAATATGCCATAACTCCATCAGTATCACCAGCAAAGCAGCTTTATTATTAACCCATTAAATAAAGAAGAAGAGAATTGTGTGCTGCATTTCGAGATCTCATAATTTGCCACGTCACGAATGTTAATTCTCCATTACGAATGCTAGACGACCGCTTCCAGCTCGTCCTTGCTTCCGAAAATCAGAAACAGACATTTAACCAACATTAGTTCGTAGGAAAATCCGACAACAATTGTCCGATGGCGTGTACAAATGGTCGGATTTTCCACCAACAGCCTGACTTCACACATTTCCCGTCATTTAACCAACATTTGTTCGTAGGAAAATCCGACAACAATTGTCCGATGGCGTGTACAAATGGTTGGATTTTCCACCAACAGCCTGACTTCACACATTTCCCGTCGGAAAATCCGATCGTGTGTACATGGCTTAAGAGAAAAAAAGTGGCAGGGGAGGGAGCTTCAGTTGACTGACAGCCTCAGCTCTGTTCCTGTGTGCTGTGTGAAGGGGAGTGTGTCCCTTGACTTTAATCAGCTCTCAGAGCTCTACTCACTGAGCTCTGCAGTGTGAAATTTTAGTTCTCCGCCCCCTTTTTTCTGACAGCTCAAACAAGCTGTTTCATCTCTGCGTATCACCTGAGGCTAGTCACATCACTGGGTATATGTAAGGGTTTACAAACACTTTGGCATGGATGGCAAGGGGTGGTAAAAAGCAGGTAGTTGAGCCACAGTTTTACAACCCCCTCAACCCCCTCATCTGTCCACTTAAACTAAGAAATGCAACCACACAGTGCTGTACCTATGCCATGGTGGCAATGCTTTGATGAAATTTAACAGCATGGATTCTGCAGGCGGTACCACTACTGAACGGAACCCATTGAAGTGAATAGTGCTGTGCCACAGTCAGTTTTCATTTTGAGGGTTAAACCAGGCAGTGAAGAGACAAAATATTGCCTCCTCACTGCCTGCCAAACACCCACTGATCCACCATGGATCACTTGTCAAAGGAGCAGCATTATAGCTGTGCATATGAACAAGCCCTAAGGCTCCATTCACACTAGCGCGTTTTTTGATGCATTTTGCATTTTGCAGAAATGCACGGGAATTTTTTAACATGGGTTCCTATGGAACATGTTCACATCAATGCCTTTTTGTTTCTCTGCATTTTTGGAAAGGGTCAGGGACTTTTTTTCATGCAAAATGCAGCGTTTTGCATGTAATAGAATTCAATGGACAAGCATCAAAAACGCAAGTGCACCGTTTTTGCAGCGTTTTTGATGCGTTTTTGATGCGTTTTTGCCGTTTTTTTTTTTTTTTTATTTTTTTTTAATTTTTTTTAGACTGTAAAAAAAAACTGTAAAAAAAAAAAAAAAACGCAAAACGCAAATCGCGGCAAAAACGCCGCAAAAACGCTGCTCAAAAACGTGGCAAGCATGAAAAAAAAACCTCCAAAAATGCCCAAAAGCAACATGCATAGGTGTGAATCGAGCCTTAGGGTCGGTTCAACCCGGCACAGCTTCAAAATTGCACGGCTGTGCAGCACAGCTTGACTTGATTGCGGCTTGCATACGATTTCTTTAACAGAAGTTAATGCAAGTCGTGTTGGAGTTATCCCAAAGTAGTGCAGGAACCTTTTTCAATTATTAGCAGCGCAAATCTATGGAATATCAACAATTGTATGAACAATTTCCATCAAATTAATATTTATTCCAAGAAAGATGGACTTTTAATGGTTCTAGAAAACCCAGCTCCTCACCAGACCACTCTACTGCTATTATGTGTGTAAAATTAACCTAAATTGTGTAATTAATCATATGTAAATTCAAGTGCAACCACAATTCCTTGTATGAGTGTCTAACTAAAGTGCAAAAGCTTAATTACTGAATATATATATCCATGATAACACAATATTCAATGTGTTAAAAGTAAAAACTCTATAAACCATGAATAAACCATGAATAATGTGTGTAATAATAATAATAATGAACAAAAAAACTGTTGCTTCTAATATAACGAACCAAAAAATGTGTGAACAATAAGTATGAGGAAAGCCTCCTAATGATGAACCTATATGCACCTTCTCTTAGACTGTGCAAAAAAAATGTTTGCCATAATAAATATGGAAAAGATGTGATGAAATGTTTTTTTTGACAAAACACAAAAATTGCTTGATATCCCCACATGTGCAAAAAAATATATAAATTTGGTGGAAATTGTTCATACAATTGTTGATATTCCATAGATTTTTGCTGCAAATTTATTTATTGTCACTATCTACTAGCATTTTACTAGGATTGAGCGGCAGCATTCTTAATTGGGATCCACAATTGTCTAGGCTTTTTCTGTGGCGCAGATTCCTCTTTCTAAAGGTGTAATCAATAGCTGATTATTTTCCATGTTTTTTTTTTCTGCGTTCCTCATTAAGGCTCGATTCACACCTATGCATGTTGCTTTTGAGCGTTTTTGGAGGTTTTTTTTTCATGCTTGCCGCGTTTTTGAGCCGCGTTTTTGCCGCGTTTTAGCGGCGTTTTTGCCGCGTTTTTGCCGCGATTTGCGTTTTACGTTTTTTTTTTTTTTTTTTTTTTTTTTTTCATTTTTTTTTACAGTCTTACAAAAAAATTACAAAAAAAAAAAAAATAAAAAAAAAAAAAAAAAAAAACGGCAAAAACGCACCAAAAACGCACCAAAAACGCATCAAAAACGCTGCAAAAAAGGTGCACTTGCGTTTTTGATGCTTGTCCATTGAAAACCATTACATGCAAAACGCTGCATTTTGCATGAGAAAAAGTCCCCGACCCTTTCCAAAAACGCGGAGATACAAAAAAGCATTGATGTGAACATGTTCCATAGGAACCCATGTTAAAAAATTCCCGTGCATTTCTGCAAAATGCAAAATGCATCAAAAAACGCGCTAGTGTGAATGGGGCCTTAGGCAGCCCATTCATTTCAATGAAAGAAACACAGAAAAAAAGTCCCTGATTCTTTTAAAAAAATACCAAACCGATATATAGGGGTACTATTATTGGCACCACTGCGCGTCTATTAAAGGGCACATGTCAGACAGATTCCCTGACATGCATAGATGTGAACCATTTTGTAGTCTCAATTCTTTTCATAGAGACATTCTAATTTGTATACTGCATTTTTAAAAAATAGTACAAAATTTCTGCAGTTTTACAGTATTAATGCATGTCAAAAAAGCACAATATCTTTCATAGGACATATATACGCTAGCACTTAATCATTGTGCAATTATGCACCAAATAAATAAATAAATAAATAATTATATCATAAAAATTAATTGGTGAGAATGGGAAGAATAGAAATTGTCAAACTACTGGTTTAGTAAAGTGGCACAGATATATACGTTGTAGATCATTCCAGCTCGCTATAATATTATTTTACAAAATGTGTAGGAAATGCCCAGCAAAACTATTACACTAACCATAGGCGTGCGCAAGGGGTGTGCCAGGTGTGCCTAGGCACACCCTAATCCTGTGGTTGACAACCCGCCAATGACTGGCAGGTGACAGGTAAACCGCAATCTTTCCTTGTTGGCCCTCAGAACCTGGACAGGAGAGGCGGCGGGGGTGGAGTTTAGTGGAATCAATCTGTATTTTCCTCCTGCAGCAGCTGAAAGTAGGCTTCTCCTCCTCTCCCTCTCAACATTCAGCTGCCACAGGAGGAAAATAAAGGGGATCTGTACCAATATATGCCACCCTCGCCATCCCTCCTGTCCCTGTTCCTCTTTCTTCTGTTGCCCGGGTCCCCCTGTGTGCTCCCTGGCTCCCCCTTTCTCCCATTGTTTCAGGATGGAGAGTGGGGAAGAGGCCGGTTAATATGTCAAATGCATATATGTGTTGGAGCTTTGGGGTGCACACCCTAATGCAATAGGCTGCGCACACCTATGACACTAACCTACATACCACTCAGAGATTATTGGAAGGATTTACTGTATGGCAGGGTTTTTTCAAACTGAAATATACGATCTGTCAAGCAATGTTAAACTATAGCTTGCAATAGATCTAAACTCAAGAATAAAATGTAATATGTTGCAGCTTACTACTCCTTGCATGTGATGACTACATTTGTTTTCTTTTTTTTCAGCCTAAGTAAAATGTATGCAAGTACAGAATACCTGTTCACCCTGATAGAAATGTCCTTAAAATTTAACTGAAATGTCAAATAATTGTTATTAACTTTACAGGTTATTTTCTGTGAACTATAAAACCCTGTCTCCCCTATGTAATTCAGATAAGGACAAGAGGTGTTTGTAATCACTGCTCCTCCATAGATACAGTACAGTGAGTGAACATTGTCACTCTAGGACAGGAAGCATGTTACTGGCAAGATCTCCACGTGAAAAGTAAGTCTTTAAAAGAATACTAATGCAGCTGCAACATCTAAGGACTGGATAGCTGCAATATATTGCACTTTGTTTTTGGGTTTAAATATGTTTTAATACAGAATTCCACCAAGAAGTGATCTATAATGTAGGGAAGGTAAATATAAAGCACGCATACCCCTTGTGGTAGCTTGGAGACATCCCTGAAAAAAAAACACAGCATACAAATCTACAGTATATCTAATTTTAACAATGTTTTCTGTATTTTCTGTCCAGATTAAAGTGTATTTCCACTTCTGCAGCCAAATCGCAAGAAGATCTACTTTTATGAGTAATGCATGTGGTTGCGGCACGCAGGTGCAGGGTTTTAGGGGTTACTCACTGGAGCACTGGGCTGTGGAGTGGGTGGGAGCCGCTAGCTCAGTTTTTCAGCGGCTCCCTGCGGGGCTGAGCCAGGTGCTGGTCCAAGAACAAACTGCACTCCTGTGATCCACAGGAGAAGTACAGCCAAACGAGCTTTGGCTGTACTTCTCCTTTAACCACTTGCTGACCAGCTCACACATTTACGTCAGCAAAGTGGCTCCTTCCCGTGAATCCCTGTACCTGTACAGTGGCTGCTTTAAGAGCTATAGCAGGCACGTGCGCGCCTGCTGCACGGCGGGGCACCCGATGCACGTGAGCGGCTGCTGCGATGTCCGCCGGCCACACACGATCGTGGGCACGAGAGCCAGAACTGGATTTGGTGGAGGGGGTATTATGGTGCGGGGTTGTTTTTCAGGGGTTGGGCTTGGTCCCTTAGTTCCAGTGAAGGGAACTCTTAAGTTGTCAGCATACCAAGACATTTTGGACAATTTCATGCTCCCAACTTTGTGGGAAGAGTTTGGGGATGGCCCCTTCCTATTCCAATATGACTGATCACCAGTGCACAAAGCAAGGTCCATAAAGACATGGATGAGCGAATTTGGAGTGGAGGAACTTGACTGGCCTGCACAGAGTCCTGACCTCAACCCAATAAAACACCTTTGGGATGAATTCGAGTGGAGACTGTGAGCCAGGCCTTCTCGTCCAAAATCAGTGCCTGACCTCACAAATGTGCATCTGGAAGAATGGTCAAACAATCCCGTAGGCACACTCCTAAACCTTGTGGACAGCCTTCCTAGAAGAGTTGAAGCTGTTAAAGCTGCAAAGGGTGAACCAACTCAATATTCAACCCTACGGACTAAGACTGGGATGCCATTAAAGTTCATGTGCATGTAAAAGCAGGTGTCCC
Source organism: Aquarana catesbeiana (assembly GCF_042186555.1). NCBI lineage: Eukaryota > Metazoa > Chordata > Amphibia > Anura > Ranidae > Aquarana > Aquarana catesbeiana. Next base: position 82,736,644 of record NC_133328.1, read on the forward strand.
AATACTTTTGGTAATATAGTGTAGTAATAAGTCACAATGAGACAAGAATAGAACAGAGGTTTCGGAGGGTCAATTTTCTCAACAATAGAAAAGGAAGATTTGTGTCTCCATGATGTCATGTTAATTCTTTAAAATATATTTAACCACTTCCATAGCGTAGCGAGCCATTGTAAAATGACACCGGCAGGAACATCTCCTCCCTCTGGGTGGACGCAGCGTGGCGATCGGGGATGAGGCGTGTCCCTTGGACGCAGCCCATCCCGGATCAGGGTAAAGAGCCAATGAATTTGAAAAAGAGCTGTCACAGCCCATCGGAGTACCTGTCACAGCCCTAGAGTACCTGTCACAGTCTATCAGAGTACCTGTCACAGCCCATCAGAGTACCCGAGTACCTGTCACAGCCCATCAGAGTACCTGTCACAGCCCATCAGAGTACCTGTCACGGCCCATCAGAGTACCTATCACAGCCCCAGAGTACCTGTCACAGCCCATCAGAGTACACAAGTAGCTTTCATAGCCCATCAGAGTACCTGTCACAGCCCATCAGAGTACACAAGTAGCTTTCATAGCCCATCAGAGTACCTGTCACAGCCCATCAGAGTACCTAGAGTACCTGTCACCAGCCCATCAGAGTACCCAAGTACCTGTCACCAGCCCATCAGAGTACTGGAGTACCTGTTACCAGCTTATCCAAGTACTTGAGTACCTGTCACCAGCTAATCAGAGTACCCGAGTACCTGTCACCAGCTCATGAGAATACCCAAGTACCTGTCAGCAGCCCATCAGAATACCCTGAGTATCTATCGCCAGCTTATCAGAGTACCCCGATTACCTGTCACCAGCTCATCAGAGTACCCGAGTACCTGTCACCAGCTCATCAGAGTACCCGAGTACCTGTCACCGGCTCATCAGATTACCAGAATCCCTGTCACCAGCTCATCAGAGTACCTGAGTACCTGTCTGCAGCCCATCAAGTTACGGAGTACCTGTCACCAGCCCATCAGATTACTCGAGTACCTATCTGCAGCCCATGCCTCATAGAATATACGTTGAGGTGCTTGCTTTTCAAAATGGGGTCATTTTGTGGGTATTTCGATTGTCCTGGTGCTCCAGGACCTTCAAAGGTGTGATAGGTTGTCAGGAAATAAAATGTGTAATTTATGCTCCTAGAATGCCCGATGGTGCTCCCTGCATGTTGGGCCTCTCTATGTGGCCAGGTTGTGTAAAAGCACACATGTGATATCGCCATTCTCAGGAGGAGTAGCAGAATATACTTTTGGGGGGTAATTTTGCTATGTACATTCTATGTGTTACATAAAGTTTTCAATTGATATTATTTTTCTAAGAAAAAATAAGTTTTCATTTTCTTTTCAGATTTTCCAAAAACTTGTGGAAAAAAATGACATGTTAAAAAGACTCATAATACACATAGATTATACGTTGGGGTGTTTACTTTCCAAAATGGGGTCATTTTTTTGGGTAATTACATTGTCCTGGTGCTCCAGGGCCTTCAAAAGTGTAATAGGTAGGAATGAAATTAGATGTGCAATTTCTGCTCCTAGAACGCCTGATGGTGTGTCCTGCATGTTTGACCTCTCTATGTGGCCAGGTTGTGAAAAAGTCTCAAATATGTGGTATCGCCATACTCAGGAGGAGTAGCAGAATGTATTTTGGGGTGTAATTGGAAGTATACCTATACTGTGTGTGAGAAACAACTTGTTATTATGACAATTTTGTGTAAAATAAATAAATAAATAAATCATTTCTTCATTTTCCCAAGAATTATGGGAAAAAATTACAACTTCCAAAAACTCACCATGCCTCATACTAAATACCTTGGACTGTCTACTTTCCAAAAAGGGTCATTTGGAGGGTATTTGTACTGTCCTGACATTTCAGGGCCCCAAATAATGAGATAGGCCATCAGTAAACCGTCAGTAAACCAGGTGTGATTAATTTTTAATGATTTGCACCATAGCTTGTAGATTCTATAACTTTCATACAGACCAAATAATATACACTAATTTGGGTTATTTTAACCAAAGATATGTAGCAGTATAAATTTTGGCCCAAACTTATGAACAAAAATTACTTATTTGCAAAATGTTATACAAAAATTTCGCCCGTTTTTTACTTATATTGCAAAAAATAAAAAACCCAGTGGGGATTAAATACCACCAAAATAAATCTCTATTTGTGTGAAAAAAATGAAAAAAAAATTGTTTGGGTACAGTGTTGCGTGACTGAGTAATTATCATTCAAAATGTGAGAGTGGTGAAAGTTGGTCTGGGCAGGAAGGGTGTATAAGTGCCCTGTATTGAAGTGGTTAAAAGAGGACAGTAATTATCTTTCAAATAGGATTGAAGCAGTCAGTTCAATAGAATCTATGGGGCCTATTTCTTCAATTCAAATAATGTTGGGAAACCAGGGGCAGTCTACTAACGGGCATTGGCAGCAAGGTTTTTATACAGCTGTATCTTGGAAAGGACAGCATAAAGGTAATTATAACATACTCTTCCTAAAGATAACTCTTGGTGTTCACCTTTAAATCCAATCACAGCAGCAGCAGCAGCAGAAAGCAACACCCCATTCAGTGTAAATTGCTTTCTGCATTTCAAATTGCTGTATAATGAGTAAAATGAAAATGGACATGTATATAATCAGTTTGATGTTATTCAGGTTCATGTGTAGTGCTAATGTTAGTTTTTTCCACAGTCAGTTTTGCCTTACTCATTATGGAACAATTTGCAATGTATACAGAGCAATTAACACGACCTGCCAATAAATCCAGTGCTGTTCTAGGTATTTTATATGTTTGTGGTTTACAGTTGGGTATACAGAAAACATACATACATTACTGACATTATAAATAGATGCACTGAACAGAAAATATCAGGTATCTGGTCACCTTTAAATAGACTATCCCCCCTTCAGTCCATCATGAATGCTGCTGCCAGACTCATCCACCTTACAAACCGCTCAGTGTCTGCTACCCCTCTCTGCCAATCCCTCCTTTGGCTACCACTCACCCAACGAATTAAATTCAAAATACTAACAATAAGTTACAAAGCCATCCACAACTCTGCCCCCGGATACATCACTAACCTAGTCTCAAAATACCAACCTAATTGCCACCTCCGTTCCTCCCAAGACCTTCTGCTCTCTAGCTCCCTTATCACCTCCTCCCATATCCGCCTCCAGGACTTCTCCCGAGCCTCGCCCATCCTCTGGAATTCACTACCCCAATCTGTCAGACTGTCTCCAAATTTATCCACCTTTAGGCGATCCCTGAAAACTTTCCTCTTCAGAGAAGCCTATCCTGCCTCCATCTAACAACTGCACTATTTTCTCCATTAGTTCATCCCCCACAGCTATTACCCTTTTGTATAACTTGACCCTCCCTCCTAGATTGTAAGCTCTAATGAGCAGGGCCCTCTGATTCCTCCTGTATTTTATTGTATTGTACTTGTATTGTCTGCCCTAATGTTGTAAAGCGCTGCGTAAACTGTCGGCACTATATAAGTTCCTGTATTATAATAATAATAATAATATTAATAATAATCAGAGCTTACAATCCAAAAGCATAGTTCCTAACTCTCCCTGATTTTAAAGGACTGTCCCTGTTTTTGAACAAATTCCCTCTGTCCCTCTTTCCTCCTCATTTGTCCCTTATTTTGGTCTGTTCTATATAATTGTATATAAAATGCACTTTTTATCTATCAAAACGTGTTTCCCAGTGCTATACCTTTCATCCAATTTCTAAATTGCTGCAATTGTAAATGTCAAAAACCAGTATAAAGGAATAGTGGTGGTAAAAAAAGCACTTGTGGGTTTAACTAATCATTTTTTATTGTACAATTCACCTTTAAGGGGGTGTGGTAGGGGGTGTGCCCTAATGCCTACACACTTTTACTAATAGGTGTCCCTCATTTCCATCTTAAAAGGTTGGGAGGTGAGCAAAAGGGATCTGGCAGTGAAAAAAATTGAGGTGAAACAGTCAATTATAATCTGAAATATAAGTCTAAATTACGTTAGGAGACTGATGCTGCTCCTTGCTCCAGGGAAGAGCTTTAAGACTCCCTGGCCAATCGGGTTTCAGGGCCTACTTCCTGGTTGGCCAGGAGGAGAATCAGGAAGACAATAGCAAATATTAATTCGCTATTGTCACAGAACTGGGTGGGCTCCAGGCGCAGTACTCTGCACCTGGAGCCCACTCTTTTTTTAAGCCAATTAGAGCCTCAGGCTCTAATCATGTGCTTCAAAAAAAGAAAAAACACATTGAAATCCATGCATCCAGTGCTCTGCATGTAGATTAGGGGCCGGGCGCATGGATTAGGAGGCTGTGCCCCTCCGCCTCTAATGGACAGGCTGCCACTGGAGACAAATAAATTAAGGGCTCATTCCCACTGGTCTTGTTTTCTTGCCTTTGGAAGGTACAGCAAATGCAGGTCAGCAACTGATCGACTTTTTATTGAGGAGTATACATGGCAGTTCACAGACCTGCTTTGCATTGCACTGCATTTCTTTGGTCACAGCATGTCCTATTGAAGTGTGTTTGACCTGCAGCCAAAGCAGGCTAAGCATAGCCTTTTCTTGTCAAAAACTGCATTTTCCATTAGAATTCCATTCCATTCTAAAATGACCACTGAAATGAACCCTTTTTTATCAGACTTTGTTCATGAATCCCCCCTTTGCTGCTCAAATTTAGCACTGTGCCAAAGTACCCCTATGCCCCATGGAGGTTTCCATTGCTGAGCCATCTTTCTGAAAATGCTAGTTGCCTATTTATAATTAAATCAACATAGCTTTGCTCACAGTGAAAGGTTTTCAAAATTTATTTAGAAGGGAAAAAGTTACAAAGCAAGAGTAAAGACTAGGAAGCGGAAACATTGACATGCGGAGATCCTGATAAGAAAAGTTTTAAGCTAGGATCTGATGTCTTCATTAAAGTGGTTGTAAACCCCATTCATGAAATTTGAACTAAGCACATATATCTGTCAATATCAAGTGTTTACTTGTCTCTCTCCTAAGCTCTAAGGCTGCGTTCACACCTGAGCGTAAAGTTTTCGCGTGTTTTTATTTGCAGTTTTGGTGCAGTTTTGAGCTTTGGCATTTTTTTATTTATTAGCCAATAGAGAAAACTCATCAGTTGCATCATTTGTTGCTAGGTATTTAAGCTTTTTTTAGCTTTTCCATTTAGCTTTTATTTATTTGTATTATTCATTTATTATTTTTTTCCTTTAGGGTAAGGGATTTAGTTAAGAATATGTTAGGGTTAGGATTAGGGCTTAGGGTTATTTATTATTTATTTTTAGAATATCTGTTCAGAGGGAAATTAGTATCTAGATTACAGGTACCCACATCCTAAACATTGTAAAGAGAAAATGGATAAAGTGGGGCAACAGGATTTTGTCGGTATCGTCAAAGGTCATTACAAAGTATTGTTAAAACCAATACATTTTATTTGTATACAATCATTACTTATTATTATTATTATTATTATTTTTTTTTTTTTAAGGGTGTTACTACTACTACTACTACTAATAATAAAAAATGAATAAATACATTTACTGCTGTCTGTGTCCCCATTAAGGAAATTCGCCCTCTCTAGCTGTCCTGTTTGCCATTATCATTGAAAGTGAAAGTCAAAGAAAATACTAAGTTTTGGGTTGTCCCCAGAAAGGTAATAGAGGGGAAATCTTCCAACGGGGAACAACAATGGGATGTGCACCATTGAGAAGAGGGTGCACAGATAAGGAGAAGGTGCACAGATGAATAGAGGGTGCACAGATGAATAGAGGGTGCACAGATGAAAAGAGGGTACACAGACGAGGAGAGGGTGCACAGCCCTGCCCAGCCAGACATCCACCTGTAAGTCATTCAGAGACATAGAACACTCCATAGCTTTGTTTTGTTTTGTTTTTTTTTTTATTGAGGGTTCAGTGCAAACTTGCTTGGAACTTCTATATACACTCCAGTATCATAGGTATTTCCCTTGACACTTAGCACCATCTACTGGCCAAATTATGTATTTTCTGTTATAAATCAATGAAAAACATTCATCCAACATGGAAAATAGCTTAATAACATTAGCTTTTTTGCCCCATTTGCACATATCAAGGAGAATTTTGCCAACTATCTGTGTACACTTATTCAGGTCCACATCCCTGATACATAGAATGAACAGAAATTTTCCTCAAAAGGTTGGATTTCCTCTGTCCCACTTTGGACAGTTGATCTCTAGGTTATTCCAAAGATTTGATGCTGTTATACATACCCATAGCTCCAATTGTCCCTGATTTCGATGGACTGTCCCTGATTTGGAACAAAGTCCCTCTGTCCCTCTTTCTTCCTCATTTGTCCCTCATTTTTGTCTGATCTAAATAGTGTATATAAAATACATGTTTTATCTTTCAAAAAGTGTTTGCTTCATTTGTAAATGTTAAAAGTTAATATAAAGTAATAATAATGGTAAAAGAAAAGCCCTTGTGGATTTAATTAACCTTTTTTTTTCTCCTTTAAGGGGGGTGTGGCAGGGGGGCGTGTCCTATGCCTACATACATTTACTAGTAGGTGTCCCTTATTCCCATTTCAAAATGTTGGGAGGTGTGTAATACCATCTTTTTACATATATTGTTTGTATGTTTTATCAATGCATTTTGTATTTCTATACATTTCATCACTGTTTCTGGTCCGTTAAAATCCCACCTTTTGAGGAAAATTTCTGTTCATTTGCACATATCCTACACTTTCACTGGGCGATTTGCTATGCAAATGTTTTATTAACACACCCCACAATTTGTCAGAATGTTGAATGTCTGAAAGCTGCTAATTCCCATATCTTTCAGCAAGGGAGGAATTGATAGATGGGTAAATGTTTACAATTTCCCCAAACTCAATGTTCAATTCCTGGATGATCATTTTAACCAAAGTTCTTTTTATCTGTATAAGAGCTGGTTATGCTTGTTATTTTCTCATATGACCACAAGAGGTCTCTGTGTTGTCATTTAAATACATTCATTTGTTGTCTTTAATAGAAGAGTCATACTACCCAAAATAATTCTGTTTTTTTTTTTTTTGATGCTGAAGAGTTAAACTACCTAAATGTTTGTTATCTGTCTTGGAGATTGCATGATGGGATTTCTCCCACTCTCTGTGCATGAGTTCTCAAGCTTGCATACTTTTAGCTGCAATTCTTGCTTGATTTTTTTTTTTTTTGGAGGGTGCAGTAAGTGAAGTGGGAAGAGAGTGTGAAAAAATGACTGGGGATATGTATAACTTCATTATTTTGTATTTTTAAAGGTAGATTCCGTTTTGAAAAAAAAATGTAAAAAAACACACCCACATTGCTATAAAAAAAAAGTGCATTACATATTTGAATTTGAGCCTGCAGACCCCTAGCGTAAGGGTTGGCTGTAACCACTGTCAGGTTTTTTTTTTGCCATTTGTGTCTCATTATGGAGATTTCCATGCACTTCCTGTTCAATAGCCAGAGAGGAAATCTCTCCAAAGTGAGAGGATATTGCAGTGCCAGCAGGTCACCTGAACGAGGGTCCCATTGGAAGATTTCCCCCTTTTTACTGTTCTGGTGTCAACCCAAAATTTGAGATTTACTTTTCTTTTCACTTTTGATGATATTGATAAACATGACAAATAGAGAGGGCGAATCTCCTTACTGAGGACACGGGCAATAAAAATCTGACGGGTGTTCTAATCACTCTAAGGTTTTTCCTTTAGTTACAAGTTCATATTTTATAATTTGTAGCTTTTAATAAAATAATGCATGGTGATCCTGTCATGCTGATGTGCCACTTCCTGTTATAGGGTCTGCCAATTGTGCCCTGGAGTTGTCACCCCGTCACTACTTCCGATGGAAACTAGCGGCTGTGCTGATATTTATTGCACTGCTGTCACCTAACAAATAACATGCAGCAGTTGCTGGACTGCATGCATGTACAGAGGAAGAGGCTGCAAAGAACTGCAGGAAATCAGCAGCACTGGGGGCAACAAAGGAAGACAAAAGAGTGTAAATAAAACTTAGCAACTGTTTATGATATATATAAATGTATTTCAGGTAGGGTTTACATCTATTTCAGTGTGAATCGGTGGATGCATATGTAAATACGTGTTAGCATATCTCAAATGTATTTCAAATGCCTGTTTACTAGCCCTAGGGAATTATATTTTAAGTAAGTTAAGTAATTTATTATTATTATTATTATTATTATCATCATCTATATACAGAACAGGCATATCTGTATTTTACAGTGGTTTAACCACTTCAGCTCCAGAAGGTTTACCCCCCTTCATGACCAGACCATTTTTTGCGATACGGCACTTCGTTACTTTAACTGACAATTGTGCGGTCGTGCGATGCTGTACCCAAATAAGATTTATGTCCTTTTTTCCCACAAATAGAGCTTACTTTTGGTGGTATTTGATCACCTCCTGAGGTTTTTATTTTTTGCGCTATAAAAAAATAAAGACTGACAATTTTGAAAAAAAACACAATATTTTCTACTGCTATAAAACACATCCAATAAAAGGATTGAAAAAAAAAAATGTCTTCATCAGTTCAGGTCACAATGTATTCGGCTACATATTTTTGGTAAAAAAAATCCCAAAAAGCGTATATTGATTGGTGTGTGCAAAAGTTATAGTGTCTACAAACTATGGGATAGATTTATGGGATTTTAATTTTTTTTACTAGTAATGGCGGCAATCAGTGACTTATAGCTGGACTTCAACAATGCGGTGGACAAATTGGAACTAAGTGACACTTTTTTGGGGACCAGTGACACCAATACAGTGATCAGTGATAAAAATATGCACTGTCACTGTACTAATGGCACTGGCAGGGAAGGGGTTAACATCAGGGGCAATCAAAGGGTTAAATGTGTTCATAGGGAGTGCTTACTAACTGTGGAGGATGTGCTTTTACTATGGGAAGGCAGAGATCCATGTTCCTGCTTAGCAGAAGCACAGGCTCACTACCTCTTCTTCTCACAGAGCGGTGATCTGCCTTGTTTACATCGGCAGACTGCCATTCTGCTTCTCTCAGGAACGATCGGTGGGTCCCGGCGGACCCGCTGATTGGCTCCTACTGTCCCCAATCACAGCGGGAGCGGGTTGTCGGCGCCGCCCCAGACCCGGAGGTACAGAATCACGTACAGGTACATGATTCTGCACAGGAGAGCCGCCTTTGTGGGAGCCACCTTGCCGCTGTATATGTACAGTATGCAGTCAGCAAGCGTTTAAAGAGTATAGTTAAAATGACAATGATAAAATGATATCCTTATTCTCCAAAAATAATCCAAACACATATTTTCATGAAATGTGTTTTGTTGTGTTTTTTCTGCCCTTTTGTAATGTCCGCATCAAGCTCCTAAACCTCTTCTTTTGCCCGCTCACTTTTGTTTGTTCAGAACAAGCAGTGCTCATTAATTGTGGTCATGCACATTGCTCTATGCACACTACAAGTCCATATCCAAGTCTATCTCGGGAGTGAGCAGATGGCTAACTTCTTACATAGTGGGACCATGAAAAGCAAATGTAGTCACCCTCTAATAGGAAGTCAGATCACAGCAGCAAAAAAGGGAATTTAGAGATTTGGAGGAGGCTATTAGAGGGATACCAGGGGACGATATCTGCCAGCACATATAAACTGTACTAGACGCAATGATTTTGAGCAGAAAGCTGATGAACTGCGAGGAAGGCTCCATAGCAGAGGCAATATTGGCTTAGACGAGCCTTGGAGAAGGCAAGAAATAGAACACAAGATGATTTATTGTACTGGCAATGTTCAATGGAAAAGAATGATAATATCACTAGGCTGTGTTTTTAGTATATGGTATATGGTGTCATCAAACGTCTGGGACAAACGCCGTAGACATGGTGCCTTCTGTCCGAGGAAGTGAATATGTTTATAACCATACAACCTAACTTGGTCAATTTTAAAATCTGTATCTATAAAAGAACATTTTTATAAGGGGTTATAGCTCCAAGTATTTTTTTTTTTTTTTTATGTAGCGTTCACCTCTGAAAGGGCCCACTGATTCGTCCCAGGTTCCTTTCCCAGATTAGTGCAATTGCAACCAGGCACATGGCAACGGTCACTCTTCTGGCTCAATAAACAGTCTAGGGGTTGTCTTCTTAAATTTTATTGCTGAGTAACTTGGATAGGGCAGAGGTTGCTGTGGGATTCTCCATGAACGCTGATCAATAAATTGAGGACTCTCTTCACTAGGGATGCACCGATACCTGTTTTTTAAGAGCGAGTACGAGTACTGATACTTGTGCTCAAGTACTCGTCGATACCAATTATCGATACAGTGCGAACCAAAGAGACGCATGTGATTTCAAGAGGAATGTGATGTGATTCCTGTCCAAATCACATGACATTTACGGAACAGCTCCTGTGTGAACCCAGGTTGAAGTCACTATGACAAGTCTGGGTTCACACAAGAGCAGTGCAGGAATCCGTATGTGATTTGGATAGGAATTGCATTGCATTCCTGTTCAAATCACATGCGATTCTTTGCAGTGGGATTTTAACCCATTAATTTTGTATGGGCTCTAGTCGCACAGCAAATGTATTGGTTTTAGGCATCAGAGCATTTGCACAAGTACAAGTACTCGTGTAAATGCTTGTATTGACACCGATACCGGTATTGGTGCAGCCCTTCTCTTCACTACATTACTACTTCTCAGGACAGTTCCTCTAGCAAAGACCCAAAAAGAAGTAAACAGCACCAAGACACCTTTAGATATGTCCCAGGCCAGGCAAATACTAGTATTGACATGTCAGGGATAGCAGCAGCAACAGTCACTAGGATCCTTCACGCAGGTCTTTACTCACAATGCCCCTGGATACTTGGATGCCTTCTTCCAATGTCAGATTGACAATTACTCAGGGAATCTTCCAGACCAGGTCCTCCATGATTCATAGAGTTTAGCAGAACACGCCCCCCCAGCTCTGCCACAGCTGGGATGTCGATGAGCACAGGTAGAATTTTCAGCTGGGCTGCCCAGAAGGGCAGGAGCCCTTCGAGCCCCATACTATTTATGCACTCTCCAGCTACCTAATGAGCATTGTCCCCAGGGATTGGCTGATACAACATTCTAATATTCGGACTTCTGATTTGCCTCCTCCCAACCCACTATATTCTGCAATCCTCCAGAAAACAGGGGAAAGCTACGTAAACCTGCAGCCTGCAGAGCCCAGAAGAGCCCAAAGCAATCACAAACTAGTTACAGTGGAGCCAAAAAGAACTAAATTTACCTAGCTTTCACAGCAACCTATTCAGGAGGATGCTACATTTGGTAGGTGGAAGTCCAAAGTTCAGGATTTGATATGAAATAGAATTTTGTGAGTACTGGGGACTCTGGACCTGAGATGGAGGTTGAGTTGCCAATTCAGTAACGTTGTGGGCATATCTGTAATTAGCAGAGTCTGCCTAAATAAAACAAATCACCTGGTCACCTTTTTAAATGTTTTTTTTCAATGTGAGGAGAGGAGAAGTAATTGTACAGTAATATTTAGGAATTCACAATCTGCTGTTTTAAGCTGTTAATTTGCTGACACTTCAGGGTCTGGCAACAATAAATTATACTTGTGGTTTATTTTTGCACTAATGTCATGTCACAGACAAAACATTTTAGCTAATTCCTGGTAACAGACAGTGCATTCCAGGAAACTATAGTATTTGTTGCCTTTGGAACATTTATTTAAAAGTACAAATTCTATCATCTGGAGAATCATTACATGCCAGTCTAAAATATATTGCTGCTTGTATTTTCATTCTCATTTGGAGGAGCAAAAGTAGTCAGATGGGCCAGGAAATCTATTTCTGACTGAGAAACTGAAATTGTGGATGGTTTACGAGTTATTTATGAAAAATAATAATAAAAAAAAAAACTTGCAGAAGAGTCATAATATATACAATGGGCATGCTGTGCTTTTTTTTTTTTTTTTTTTTTTACACAATTTAAGGATCATTTTAATAGTTGCTTTAGCTTTGTAACACTCAGCTTAATAGTAGTAAAGCATTTCAGTTTTTAGATCTAGCAGCAATTTTTGTTTCACCTGGGGTAGGTTGTAATGTCACCTTTGAGGTTTTTTTTGTTTGTTTACATAGTACATTTTCTCTGATTTCTTTTCTTTTTTTATTTATTGTTTCTTCCCTTTCTTTTTTTTTTTTTTATTTCTAAAAAAATTTCACACTTGCTTCCTTTAGCCTGTGAAATTATGATTTTCAACTTTGAATCTACCTTATGTAATTTGTGCATTTTTCCCTTGGTTCTGTAAAAGATATGATCTTACAGCCTTATTTACACACACACTTTTAGCCTAGTCACTAATTAGGCTAAAAGTGTGTGTATATAAGGCTGTAAGATCAGTTGCTATCTGGCTCTGATGAAGAAGGTTTACCTTCGAAGCGCGTCAGTAGCAGGGACCCCGGTGAGGTCCCCCTCAAGCTGGAGGTTCCGACAAAGTTGGGAGTTTGGAACAGGAAAATTCGGATCGGCAGCACACCCACACAAAAAAAAAATAAAATAGAATGTCTTTATTGAAGCATGAATAATAATAAAAGCAATGGATGCGTACATGCAGGGAAAATGCAGGTAGGTTGACACGTTTCACACTATAGAAGTGCTTTGTCAAAACCACAAGATTGCAGAAAGCCACAGTCTCTCTTATAACACATAAGTCACATGACATTCACAGGTGCAAATCATCAGAATAAACTCAGCAATTGCAAAAACAAACCAATAAAATCTCCTGTTGAAAAAAAGATATTTTAAAAACACAAAAACACAGAAAAGGTTTGATTCAATATAGCAACCTCAAAAAATAAAAAAGGGAAAAATGATGTTTCCCTTTAACCTAAAGAGGTTACCAACTACATCTTGCGGACGTTCTTCAATTAATTGATTAAAGAAATGAGGAGCCATGTGGACAGATAATTGACATGAAGTGAAACAACAATTGAAATTAAAGATCACCACTTATGAATAAAAGTAAAAAAAAAAAAAAAAAAAAATCCCAAATTACAGTAACATATCTCAATCATAGTAGTGAGTTGGGTCCCACTCGAAGTTTAACACCTGGGGAATTCTGGTATTTAGAGAAAAGATCCAGAATACTTCCCATATCCAATTGAGACTGCTGTGTTATCCTTTGGTTTGCACCGTCACACCAGTGCGCAGGAGCATATCATTGCTGATATGCTACATATGATCCTGAGCATGAAAGAAAATAACGTGGGTAGCCCAAAAAACAAATCTGCAATGACCTAACTAGGAGAGTGCTGCTCTTGGAGTTGGAGTGGGTGCTTTCTTGAATCACTGAAAAAACAAAAGGAAAGACAAGCGTACAAAACCTCATAGTATAGTATATTGAACAGAGAGCATTTATTATATGGATAGGATTGTACTCACAAAGATGGCATGTACTAGACATAACAGTCTGGGTCGCATAGAAGCCAGAAGTGATGAAGTGTGAACCAGGACCCCTGCCTTGGCCATCGGCAAGGGTATGAGAGCATACTTGTGATGAAATAAAGCCGCTGTCACTGAAGGAACACTGTCACCGATGCACAACCCCGGAAGTGGAGGTGGCACGACGTAGACGATGTTCCATTGCGCAGTAGAATACAGGGACACATTTCCAAGCTTCAAGCTTCTTCCTCAGCCTGCCTATCCTAGGGCTACATATCTGATTATGTATGAATTTGTAAAAGGCGGATCTAAGAGCTGCTCAAATACAGCACAATGAGGCACAGCAGGAATGTGATGCCACTGCTGACCACCAGGGGGCTGGAGAGACCCACACAGAGCCGCTACACAATAACTCACAACAATCTATCTATCTATCTATCTATCTATGTATATATATTGAATGAATCAACAATTAAGTTATTACATGTGGCCAAAATGACCATGAACATGATTCATGGTTCTTAATGATTCATGATCATTTTGTCCAGATATAATAACTTATTACCAGGGGTCCTGGTTCACACTTCATCACTCCAAGATTTCAGGTGACCCAGACAGTTGTACCTATCACATGGCATTTTTAATAAATGCTTCCTGCTACACTGTAGGGTTAATTTACTAAAACTGAAGAGTGCAAAATTTGGTGCAGCTTTGCAGAGAAACCAGTCAGCTTCCAGGGTTTATTATCAAAGCTTCATTGAACAAGCTGAAGTTAGAAGATGATTAGCTACCATGCACAGCTGCACAAGATTTTGCACTCTTCAGATTTTGTAGATCAACCCCCATGGGGTTCTGTGATCTTGTCTTTCCTTTTGTTTTTTGAGTCTAGATGAGGTCACCCCAGCACCTACATGTGCGGAACTTCAGTCAACACGGCATTGCTGAATTTGTACAATGCTGTGCTTGTGCTCACCTCAGGGGGGTGTTGCCTTATGGGATTATGTGAAATCTCCATTAATCGCTGTAAAATATTGCAATTAGAAATATATTTCAGTTAGAGGGAAATATATTTAAAATACTGAGTGTTGTGTTGGTGTTATTGTAATTAGTTCAACTTCAAAGGTTGGCCTTTTGTTCTCCCTGATAACATCTTCCCTGGGTAGTAAACAACAGCCTTCTTTGACTCATCCAATCAGGCTGTGCCCAATACACATTTACTAGGTACAGTGACCAATTAGGGAGAATTATATTAGCCACACTACAGAAAGGAGGGGGGGATATAATGCTTTGTGACTAAGCTAACTCACTCTTTGGTGTGGGAACAGACAGCAGTCACCATGGGCTGACCTGAAGTTAACAGGTAATCTAATATACTTGTATTTTATACTGTACTGTAAATATGGGTGTTGTGGGTAATTTGTAAATACCATGTAAGCCAGGAGACCTACACTGTACATTGTGTTGTAAATACTGTTGGGTGTGTACTTTGTATAGATTATGTAACCCTATTAATAAATGTGTATTGCGGAACGAACTACCTCTTTGTTGTAAGATCTCTCAGATCTAGATATGTATATGTCCATACTACTACAATGATTGAGGTGTATGCACAAAATACAGAACTAGTCAACAAAATGGCGACCACAGGGCAGGTAAGAAATAGCATGTCTGTTCTTCATGAAAAATTCTAACTGTTTCCTTTTTTTAATTATTTATTTTGTAAATTCTTTATTTAAAAGAAAGGGAAAAATAAACTGTTCTTCATTAAAAATTCTGCCTATTGCCCCTTTTTTTATTTTTGTAAATTCTTTATTTATAAGAAAGGGAAAAACAAACCACAAAAAAGCAATATATGCTATACATCATATTAAACCAAACAAAAGGCCAGCAGGCACATATCATGATTATCTTATGGTATACAGGGAGATGGTTCAAATTCAATAATGGTGCCTGAAATTGACCTGATAGAACTGAATATGGTCACAACATGAGAAACCAAATGTCAGTGTACATTCCCCCAAATAAACAGCTTTTTAAATTTGAATGAACAAAGGAAAACCAGTGATCTAAGTAACAAGTCAAACCTATCTTGGCTCACCCTATTTAATTTTTTGCATTTAAGTTCCACTTTAAATCAATGGGTTTAAATCTGCTTTAAAACAGAGCAGTTTAATTGTCAGTTGGCTGCATAGAGCAACCAATCAAGTTTCAGTTTTCACATTCCTGTTTTCTCTAAAGAAATGAAACCTGATTGGTTGTTATAGTTGACAACTCCACTGTTGTTTAAATGTTTATATCATATTAAATGTAGGACAGAAGACACCTTTTATATCTCATTCTGAATCAAGTCATTCTATTTGCCTGTTCTTTTCTCAGTGCATGTGTCTCAGAACACCATATTTCACTTCATTAGAAGTTCCATCATCTCACATATATTGTTGTTTAATTTCCAGGTTTTGTGCTCGGATGTGAATATCACTTTTTCCACTGACATAAATGGCTGGAATAAATCGGTTTTATCATCTGAAGTTACTGAAGCTTCTGAAAAATTAGCCCTGGTCTATGGAAATCTTTGCATATGTTGGCTGGTAAAATGGTAAAAACACAACCTAGGTGGCTTCTGTGTATACAGCACAAAACACATTTTATGAAATTATAGCCAAAAGGGCTTTTGAAGCTGAGAATAAGTTCCACTGATTTGTGTTTTTTCACAATGCATTCTTTGAATGAGTTAGGTCTGAAAGGCATTTCTTTGATGCACCAAACATATGTACTGCCTATTGGGCTCCGTTCTCTGAAATGGCCAACGAGATTTTGAGAGCAGAAACAGCCTTCTGCACTGAGCGCTCTGCTGATATTTCAAAAGAACAGGAAGCTACTTTAACTAAATACACTGTAAATGGAACCTGAAATTGGGACTATGGTGATTGTTCTTGTCCTATTACACAGGAAATACATTCAGAGAAACATTCAATTTAAAAGCAGAGGACAGAATTTAAGAAACTTCAATGTTTACTGAAGTTATTACTGTTATGTGAAAGACACCATATACCTTGTAAAAGAAACCAGTCCGAGCTTGGTCATTTTTTATTCTTGCAATGCTAGTTTGTGTTTTAGGATGTCTTTACAGAGTTTTTAGGTTTGCTTAACCAAATCAAACTACTAATTCATTTTGTGCAAAATGATAGCATAAAGGATAAGGAGACTTTAAAGTGTTTCGTAAGACCTAACACTGAACATCTTTAATTTGCTCACTTTTGCTGCAATACAGTTGTGCTCGAGTCCTATAACAAGCGCACCCCTCTCCTTCCTCCTATAACAGGCGCACCCCTCTCCTTCCTCCTATAACAGGCGCACCCCTCTCCTTCCTCCTATAACAGGCAAACCCTCTCATCCCACCTATAACAGGCGCACCCTCTCCTCCCTCCTATAACAGGCACACTCCTCTCCTCCTTCCTATAACAAGCACACCCCTCTCCTACCTCCTATAACAAGCACACCCCTCTCCTTCCTCCTATAACAGGCGCACCCCTCTCCTTCCTCCTATAACAGGCAAACCCTCTCATCCCACCTATAACAGGCGCACCCTCTCCTCCCTCCTATAACAGGCACACCCCTCTCCTCCTTCCTATAACAGGCTCACCCCTCTCCTCCCTCCTATAACAGGCACACCCCTCTCCTCCTTCCTATAACAGGCTCACCCCTCTCCTCCTTCCTATAACAGGCTCACCCCTCTCCTCCCTCCTATAACAGGCGCACCCTCTCCTCTCTCCTATAACAAGCGCACCCCTCTCCTACCTCCTATAACAGGCGCCCCCTCTCCTCCCTCCTATAACAGGCGCACCCCTCTCCTCCCTTCTATAACAGGCGCACCCCTCCCTCCCTCCTATAACAGGCGCACCCCTCTCCTCCCTCCTATAACAGGCGCACCCCTCTCCTCCCTCCTATAACAGGCGCACCCCTCTCCTCCCTCCTATAACAGGCGCACCCCTCTCTTCCCTCCTATAACAGGTGCACCCCTCTCCTCCCTCCTATAACAGGCGCACCCCTCCCCTCCCTCCTTTAACAGGCTCACCCCTCTCCTCCCTCCTATAACAGGCGCACCCTCTCCTCCCTCCTATAACAAGCACACCCCTCTCCTTCCTCCTATAACAGGCGCACCCCTCTCCTTCCTCCTATAACAGGCGCACCCTCTCCTTCCTCCTATAACAGGCGCACCCTCTCCTCCCTCCTATAACAGGCGCACCCCTCTCCTTCCTCCCATAACAGGTGCACCCCTCACCTCCCTCCCATAATAGGAGCACCCCTCTCCTCCCTCCTATGACAGGCGCACACCTCTCCTCCCTCCTATACATAGGCGTGCGCACAGGGTGTGCCGGGTGTGCCTGGGCACACCCTAATCACTTCATGTGCATTAGCATTATCCAGGAGCAGCACCAGGTGGGTGGTTGGGGGTGCCAGTGGCCAGTGTAAATGCCCCCATTATATTAAAGTCTAGGTTCAACTTTAAGAACACGTTACACTCGTATTTAGGGTGTACCGTAATATTCTTTTAATCAACTGTCTCCCACCATCAGAGCCCCCTTCCTGTGACAGCAGGTAGCGTTCATGTGTGTTTGAACTTTGGGGTGCACACCCTAATGCAATAGGCTGTGCACACCTATAGCTCATAAGTTTACATACCCTGGCAGAATTCATGATTTCTTGGCCATTTTTCAGAGAATATGAATGATAACACAAAAACTTTTCTTTCACTCATGGTTAGTGTTTGGCTGAAGCCATTTATCATCTATTAATTGTGTTTACTCTTTTTAAATCATGATGACAACAGAAACTACCCAAATGACCCTGATCAAAAGTTTACATACCCCAGTTCTTAATACCGTGTATTGCCCACTTTAACATCAATGACAGCTTGAAGTCTTTTGTGGTATTTGTGGATGAGCCTCAGATGGTAAAGCTGCCCATTCCTCTTGGCAAAAAGCCTCCAGTTCCTGTAAATTCTTGGGCTGTCTTGCATGAACTGCACATTTGAGATCTTCCCAGAGTGGCTCAATGATATTGAGGTCAGGAGACTGAGATGGCCACTCCAGAACCTTAACTTTATTCTGCTGTAGCCATTGACAGGTTGACTTGGCTTTGTGTTTTGGATCATTGTAATGTTGGAATGTCCAAGTACGTCCCATGCGCAGCTTCCTGGCTTATGAGCACAACTGTACATTACATTTTTGTTTTTGAGTTTAATTGCACTTTAATGTTAAGGTTCACCAATTTGGCAAATGGAAAACTATAAGACAGGGCAGGATGTGAAATTATGTGATAGTGTAGACTCACTTTGCTCAGATGTGAACATCAGTATTTACATCAAAATAAATTACAGTGTATCTCTGTAAACTTTCTGTAGATGTTTGTGCTTAAAGTTTATATATATACAGTAGCTTAAACCTTTTTTTAGTAGTTCTGAAATAAGTACTGTGTTTTCAAGTTATCTAGAAGAGTTGGTCACTAATTGACTTTTGGCTTCCTTTGCATAATTTATTCCTATGGGGGCACCGGACTGTCAGAGGGGGACATTGTCTATGATAATATGATTTGCTCTTATCTGATGGTTTTCTGTATAAATTCAGGTGGTTTCTCTAATAAAGCAGTTCTTCTGGTTTACTCCAAAAACTGCAGTTGTCTAGTTTTTTGGGGTAGCTACAACTATAGTTACTTGCCTCGTGTTCCAGAGCCTGGGAAGCAGATTCTTGGCAGAGATACCCAGTCAGGGTGTCCAGAGTTTGTCATACTGTCCCCCTCCCCCAATTATTTTTTTTAATACAGAGGACATCCTGTAAACCGAAATCTTAAAGGATGTCTGAACCATGGATACTGTGTCCAAGAAAGGCAAGCAGAGATCAAAGGATTTGTCACCAGTATTACCTGAGGGTTCCACTTTTGCTGACTTACCATGCCTTGTTCTGCACTGTGTCCATATGTGGAGGTGACCATCTTGGTAGAGGCAGGACTTTGCTTCCTTCTGTCTGAGCTGCCTGATGACTGGTAGGGCAATATTCAAGATGCAGCAGCAGAAGTGTAAAAATCACAGATCTAGCATATGAATGAAGCAGAAGCAGGGAGATCCTTGCATTGCAGGTCGTCAGATACAGCTTACTATCCGGCAAGGAAAACATTGAACAGCATAGGCATCACCAAATCTTTCTTCAAATCTTGTGAGACTAGCAGTCAGAGGTAACAGTGCCTTAGATCTGAAAATGCAGATATATAATTATGAGGCTCAAGGCAAAGGAAGTACTTATTGTTCTGGAGGAATTCAAGAAATTGTGCTTGGGCACCATTAACATTTCTAAAGGTTCCATTAACCACTTGACGACCGCCTCACGCCGATTTACGTCGGCAAGGTGGCACGGACAGGCAAAATCACGTATATATACGTGATTTGCCTTCCGCGGGTGGGGGGTCCGATCGGACCCCCCCCGGTGCCCGAGGCGGTCGTCTTTGGTCCCACGGCGATCGGAGATGAGGGGGAGGCCATCCGTTCGTGGCCCCCCCCTCGCGATCGCCGCCGGCCAATCAGATAACTTCCTTTGCTGCTGTATGCTAAACAGCAGCAAAGGAAATGATGTCATCTCTCCTCGGCTCGGTATTCCGTTGCAGCGCCGAGGAGAGAAGACATCACTGTGAGTGCACCAACACTACACAACACAGTAGAACATGCCAGGCATACAAAACACCCCGATCCCCCCCCCGATCGCCCCCCGATCCCCCCCCAATCACCCCCCCCTCCCTGTCACAAACTGACACCAGCAGTTTTTTTTTTTTTTTTTTTTCTGATTACTGTATTGGTGTCAGTTTGTGACAGTTACAGTGTTGGGACAGTGAATATTAGCCCCCTTTAGGTCTAGGATACCCCCCTAACCCCCCCTAATAAAGTTTTAACCCCTTGATCACCCCCTGTCACCAGTGTCGCTAAGCGATCATTTTTCTGATCGCTGTATTAGTGTCGCTGGTGATGCTAGTTAGTGAGGTAAATATTTAGGTTCGCCGTCAGCGTTTTATAGCGACAGGGACCCCCATATACTATCTAATAAATGTTTTAACCCCTTGATGGCCCCCTAGTTAACCCTTTCACCACTGATCACCGTATAACTGTTACGGGTGACGCTGGTTAGTTTGTTTATTTTTTTTAGTGTCAGGGCACCCGCCGTTTATTACCGAATAAAGGTTTAGCCCCCTGATCGCCCGGCGGTGATATGCGTCGCCCCAGGCAGCGTCAGATTAGCGCCAGTACCGCTAACACCCACGCACGCAGCATACGCCTCCCTTAGTGGTATAGTATCTGATCGAATCAATATCTGATCCGATCAGATCTATACTAGCGTCCCCAGCAGTTTAGGGTTCCCAAAAACACAGTGTTAGCGGGATCAGCCCAGATACCTGCTAGCACCTGCGTTTTGCCCCTCCGCCCGGCCCAGCTCAGCCCACCCAAGTGCAGTATCGATCGATCACTGTCACTTACAAAACACTAAACGCATAACTGCAGCGTTCGCAAAGTCAGGCCTGATCCCTGCGATCGCTAACATTTTTTTGGTAGCATTTTGGTGAACTGGCAAGCACCATCCCCAGGCAGCGTCAGGTTAGCGCCAGTAGCGCTAACACCCACGCACGCAGCATACGCCTCCCTTAGTGGTATAGTATCTGAACGGATCAATATCTGATCCGATCAGATCTATACTAGCGTCCCCAGCAGTTTAGGGTTCCCAAAAACACAGTGTTAGCGGGATCAGCCCAGATACCTGCTAGCACCTGCATTTTGCCCCTCCGCCCGGCCCAGCTCAGCCCACCCAAGTGCAGTATTGATCGATCACTGTCACTTACAAAACACTAAACGCATAACTGCAGTGTTCGCAGAGTCAGGCCTGATCCCTGCGATCGCTAACAGTTTTTTTGGTAGCTTTTTATTGAACTGGCAAGCGCCAGCGGCCTAGTACACCCCGGTCGTAGTCAAACCAGCACTGCAGTAACACTTGGTGACGTGGCGAGTCCCAAAAGTGCAGTTCAAGCTGGTGAGGTGGCAAGCACAAGTAGTGTCCCGCTGCCACCAAGAAGACAAACACAGGCCTGTCGTGCCCATAGTGCCCTTCCTGCTGCATTCGCCAATCCTAATTGGGAACCCACCACTTCTGCAGCGCCCGTACTTCCCCCATTCACATCCCCAACCAAATGCAGTCGGCTGCATGAGAGGCATTTTCTTTATGTCCTCCCGAGTACCCCTACCCAACGAACCCCCAAAAAAGATGTCGTGTCTGCAGCAAGCGCGGATATAGGCGTGACACCCGCTATTATTGTCCCTCCTGTCCTGACAATCCTGGTCTTTGCATTGGTGAATGTTTTGAACGCTACCATTCATTAGTTGAGTATTAGCGTAGGGTACAGCATTGCACAGACTAGGCACACTTTCACAGGGTCTCCCAAGATGCCATCGCATTTTGAGAGACCCGAACCTGGAACCGGTTACCGTTATAAAAGTTAGTTACAAAAAAAGTGTAAAAAAAAAAAAATATATATATAAAATTAAAAAAAATAGTTGTCGTTTTATTGTTCTCTCTCTCTCTCTATTCTCTCTCTCTTGTTCTGCTCTTTTTTACTGTATTCTATTCTGCAATGTTTTTTTGTTATTATGTTTTATCATGTTTGCTTTTCAGGTATGCAATTTTTTATACTTTACCGTTTACTGTGCTTTATTGTTAACCATTTTTTTGTCTTCAGGTACGCCATTCACGACTTTGAATGGTTATACCAGAATGATGCCTGCAGGTTTAGGTATCATCTTGGTATCATTCTTTTCAGCAAGCGGTCGGCTTTCATGTAAAAGCAATCCTAGCAGCTAATTAGCCTCTAGACTGCTTTTACAAGCCGTGGGAGGGAATGCCCCCCCCACCGTCTTCCGTGTTTTTCTCTGGCTCTCCTGTCTCAACAGGGAACCTGAGAATGCAGCCGGTGATTCAGCCAGCTGACCATAGAGCTGATCAGAGACCAGAGTGGCTCCAAACATCTCTATGGCCTAAGAAACCGGAAGCTACGAGCATTTTATGACTTAGATTTCGCCAGATGTAAATAGCGCCATTGGGAAATTGGGGAAGCATTTTATCACACCGATCTTGGTGTCATCAGATGCTTTGAGGGCAGAGGCGAGATCTAGGGTCTAATAGACCCCAATTTTTTCAAAAAAGAGTACCTGTCACTACCTATTGCTATCATAGGGGATATTTACATTCCCCGAGATAACAATAAAAATGATTTAAAAAAAAAAAAAATGAAAGGAACAGTTTAAAAATAAGATAAAAAAGCAAAAAAATAATAAAGAAAAAAAAAAAAAAAAAAAAAAAAAAAAAGCACCCCTGTCGCCCCCTGCTCTTGTGCTAAAGCGAACGCAAGCGGCGGTCTGTCGTCAAACGTAAACAGCAATTGCACCATGCATGTGAGGTATCGCCGCGAAGGTCAGATCGAGGGCAGTAATTTTTGCAGTAGACCTCCTCTGTAAATCTAAAGTGGTAACCTGTAAAGGCTTTTAAAGGCTTTTAAAAATGTATTTATTTTGTTGCCACTGCACGTTTGTGCGCAATTTTAAAGCATGTCATGTTTGGTATCCATGTACTCGGCCTAAGATCATCTTTTTTATTTCATCAAACATTTGGGCAATATAGTGTGTTTTAGTGCATTAAAATTTAAAAAAGTGTGTTTTTTCCCCAAAAAATGCGTTTGAAAAATCGCTGCGCAAATACTGTGTGAAAAAAAAAAATGAAACACCCACCATTTAAATCTGTAGGGCATTTGCTTTAAAAAAATATATAATGTTTGGGGGTTCAAAGTAATTTTTTTGGAAAAAAAAAATATCTTTTTCATGTAAACAAAAAGTGTCAGAAAGGGCTTTGTCTTCAAGTGGTTAGAAGAGTGAGTGATGTGTGACATAAGCTTCTAAATGTTGTGCATAAAATGCCAGGACAGTTCAAAACCCCCCCAAATGACCCCATTTTGGAAAGTAGACACCCCAAGCTATTTGCTGAGAGGCATGTCGAGTCCATGGAATATTTTATATTGCGACACAAGTTGCGGGAAAGAGACAAATTTTTTTTTTTTTTTTTTGCACAAAGTTGTCACTAAATGATATATTGCTCAAACATGCCATGGGAATATGTGAAATTACACCCCAAAATACATTCTGCTGCTTCTCCTGAGTACGGGGATACCACATGTGTGAGACTTTTTGGGAGCCTAGCCGCGTACGGGACCCTGAAAACCAAGCACCGCCTTCAGGCTTTCTAAGGGAGTGAATTTTTGATTTCACTCTTCACTGCCTATCACAGTTTCGGAGGCCATGGAAAGCCCAGGTGGCACAAAACCCCCCCAAATGACCCCATTTTGGAAAGTAGACGCCCCAAGCTATTTGCTGAGAGGTATAGTGAGTATTTTGCAGACCTCACTTTTTGTCACAAAGTTTTGAAAATTGAAAAAAGAAAAAAAAAAAAGTTTTTTCTTGCCTTTCTTCATTTTCAAAAACAAATGAGAGCTGCAAAATACTCACCATGCCTCTCAGCAAATAGCTTGGGGTGTCTACTTTCCAAAATGGTGTCATTTGGGGGGGTTTTGTGCCACCTGGGCATTCCATGGCCTCCGAAACTGTGATAGGCAGTGAAGAGTGAAATCAAAAATTTACACCCTTAGAAATCCTGAAGGCGGTGATTGGTTTTCGGGGCCCCGTACGTGGCTAAGCTCCCAAAAAGTCCCACACATGTGGTATCCCCATACTCAGGAGAAGCAGCTAAATGTATTTTGGGGTGCAATTCCACATAGGTTCATGGCCTGTGTGAGCAATATATCATTTAGTGACAACTTTTTGTAAATATTTTTTTTTTTTTGTCATTATTCAATCACTTGGGACAAAAAAAAATAAATATTCAATGGGTTCAACATGCCTCTCAGCAATTTCCTTGGGGTGTCTACTTTCCAAAATGGGGTCATTTGGGGGGGTTTTGTACTGCCCTGCCATTTTAGCACCTCAAGAAATGACATAGGCAGTCATAAACTAAAAGCTGTGTAAATTACAGAAAATGTACCCTAGTTTGTAGACGCTATAACTTTTGCGCAAACCAATAAATATA
Source organism: Aquarana catesbeiana (assembly GCF_042186555.1). Taxonomy (NCBI): domain Eukaryota; kingdom Metazoa; phylum Chordata; class Amphibia; order Anura; family Ranidae; genus Aquarana; species Aquarana catesbeiana. The sequence continues at coordinate 82,761,246 of NC_133328.1, forward strand.
TGCTTATTGACATTTTTTTTACCAAAGACATGTGGCCGAATACATTTTGGTCTAAATGTATGACTAAAATTTAGTTTATTGGATTTTTTTTATAACAAAAAGTAGAAAATATCATTTTTTTCAAAATTTTCGGTCTTTTTCCATTTATAGCGCAAAAAATAAAAACTGCAGAGGTGATCAAATACCATCAAAAGAAAGCTCTATTTGTGGGAAGAAAAGGACGCAAATTTCGTTTGGGTACAGCATTGCATGACCGCGCAATTAGCAGTTAAAGTGACGCAGTGCCAAATTGGAAAAAGACCTCTGGTCATTAGGCAGCATAATGGTCCGGGGCTCAAGTGGTTAAAATAGCAAATATTCACCTTTTGAGCTCAGGTTCAGTTTAAAGTAGTACTAAAGCCTAAATGTTTTTAACCTAAACTCATTCTCTGCAATAAGGTAAAAAAAAACCCTTCCTGCGCTCCTCTATCCCTAAACACTTTCTTGGCTCCATGTCACTGCTCCAGGGCTGTCTCTGGCTGCAACACTGCTCCCCTCACTTCCTGCTTGCACAGGAGAAACTGGGGAGAGCAGAACCATAGGTTTCTGCTGCCGTCAGTTAGAATCCTGTGAAGAAGAAGCAGGATCATGGCTTACGTATGCTTTGTGTGTGGACACACACAAACTGGCTCGGGATTCAACTGAAACACGCATGTGTGGCTGCTTTCTTAGCACCAGGCATGCTACAGGAGGCAACCAAAGGAAGGAGGAGCTAACAGCACCAGAGAGGGCTGCCAGAAGAGAAGGAAAGCAAACTTTCTGTGCAATATTGTTGCACAGAGCAGGCAAGTATAACCTCTTTTTATATTAATTTTTACTTCAATTTTAGCCATTAGTATCACTGTTCAAATCCAGATTTTTTTGTTATTTCATAGAATATAAGTTGCTGAAAATAACATCTATATACATATAAAATAAAAAACATTCAAATATGTTGGCACCGGGTACCCCAGCTTTAGAGCTAGTAATTTAAGCAAGTTATAGTTATTTTTGACCTGTGTCAGATTTATATTTGGCCTCCCTGTCACTTTATTTGTGACTGCAATTAGCATATGCAAAATCAATGCAACCACAGCTGTTCTCTGAGTACGCAGGGTGGCAGGTGCTGCAATATTCTTCATATAATTTTGACATAATATTACAAATATGTGCTTTGATTTATAAAAAACTGAATCACATCAGTCATCAGCAGTATTGCTGGATGTTTCCATGAAAAAAACTATGAAATGTAGTATGAAAGCATTTTTCTTTTTTATTAAAAAGTTTTTTTAAAATTCTAAACAGAACTTTATTAAAGAGTCCTAACATTTCCTGCTCCTATTCTATCTGAAGAGACCCCTGTTTGTGTGCGTGTGTTCTTTGTGTTTTTTCAACATATCGTTTCTTATTGTAGTGTGTAGACAGAGAGGCAGATCGAGTAGATTAGTCTTCTTTCAAAAGTTACTAGTCTGTGTTCTTTCACAGTCCTGCAGTAAATAACCGGTGAGTGCTATTTGTGGCTTTAAAGTGACCCTTTTACCACAGGGTCACTTTTAGGAATTAGGTCACCTGTAAAAGCTTACCCTTCTGTTGGCCTCTGTACTGAAAAGCCGTCGTATCTTCTCTCCTCATCTCCTGCAAATAATCAACCACCAAATGAGCTCCCCCATACTGGCTGATGTATATGTTCCCGTCAGTTACATAGTTACATAATTACATAGTAGGCGAGGTTGAAAAAAGACACAAGTCCATCAAGTCCAACCTATGTGTGATTATGTGTCAGTATTACATTGTATATCCCTGTATGTTGCGTTCATTTAGGTACTTATCTAATAGTTTCTTGAAACCATCGATGCTCCCCGCTGAGACCACCTCCTGTGGAAGGGAATTCCACATCCTTGCCGCTCTTATGCCCCGTACACATGGTCGGACATTGATCGAACATTCCGACAACAAAATCCTAGGATTTTTTCCGACGGATGTTGGCTCAAACTTGTTTTGTGTACACACGGTCGCACAAAGTTGTCGGAATTTCCAATCGCCAAGAACGCGGTGACGTCAACCACGTACGACGAGACTAGAAAAGGCCAGTTCGAAACCAAGCGCGGCACCCTTTGGGGTCCTTTTGCTAATCTCGTGTTAGTAAAAGTTTGGTGAGAGACGATTTGGGCTTTTTCAGGCTCGTGGTTTTCAGATCGTTTTCTGCTGTTCAGTTTGTGCTTGTGGGTTTGTATCTGCTCTTCAGTGCATGCAAGCAAGCTACGCGTGACTTTGATTAGTCATTGTGTTCTTGTTCGTTCATTACTGTTTTTCAGGTCACTATTCACAGGCCTTGCTGTTCTTCAGTGCGTTCTGTTACTTCGTTCTGAGCAGGCGACCATTTTCTAGCCATGTTGCGTATACGTACTCCTCGTAGAGTTCGTGATGTGCGGGGGCTTGGTGTTGGGGTCCTGACCTTCACACAAGTCCAGTCCATGAACAGGGTGGGAAGGAGTTCATGGACCAAGAATTGGTTGCTTCAGCGTGACCAGTTCTGTCATATGCCTTTGCTCCGTGAGATCCGTGAGAATAATCCTGATGATTTCAGGAACTTTCTCCGGATGACGGACCCCGTATTTCACCTTTTGTTGGCTTTGCTGACCCCTTATATTAGCAGGCAGGATACCTGCATGAGGCAAGCCATTACTCCGGAGCAGAGGCTCGTCGCCACCCTGCGGTACTTGGCGACGGGGAGAAGCCTGCAGGACCTCAAGTTCTCGACAGGCATCTCCCCCCAGGCTCTGGGGATCATTATCCCAGAGACCTGTTCTGCCATCATACAGGTCCTGCAGAAGGAGTATATTAAGGTAAGATTTTTATCCTTTAATATCACATTTTATTGTATTTAATGTGTGATAATATATTGTATTTCTTTCCTCATTCCCTAATTACCATGATTGTAATATGCTGTGAATGTCCCCTCTGTCCTCATGCATGCTGGATTTTTATGTAATTATTTTTTTTTGTCCTTCATACATATTTGCCTTCACTTACCTCCCCAGCATGGTCTCCTGGCCCTATATTCACCTCATGTAGTCACTTAACAATGTATTTTATCAGCTCCATGGTAGTGCTTTACCCCAAACACCCCCTAAAATGTTTTGAAATGTGATTTGTGCTTTAAATTCTGGCAGAGTGCCAGAGGCTTTTTTGGGGGTCCACAAATCATTTTTAACCCTCCCTCCCCCCAACTGCTATAAGTCAGCTGATACCAATTCTCTATCTATCCTCAATCATCTATCTGCTGACTTTGCCAAACCCATACACACTATACCCATCTCTTTTGTGCTCAAATGTATGGATGAATTCCCCAAAGCATGTAGTGCAAGGGCCTGCCTGTATACTTTCAAATGGTAATGTTTAAAGTTTTTGTATCCTATTATTATCTTGATAGGTAATAGCAGAATGTCCAAATGTGCCCAAATGTGTACAGTGTGTATTTATATCTTTGTATTATGACACTTCTTACCTGTCCAGTGGGCTGCCAATAGTGTAACTAAGGAGGGGCTGTTCAAAGTAATACCCATTATTTAGGCATTCATCTCTCAATGAAGTGGAGAGGGTTAACTGTCCAAGAGCTCCCCCCCTATAATGTTAGAAATGGCCCAGGAGAGGGGAGGGAGAATATGATAGGTGTACCTTATACTTTGATGTTTAAAAATTCCCATAAATAAATGTTATCTTTATGTTGGCCAAGAATGTTTTTGTCTAATCTGCTTTCCATGTTTTTATGTGCAAAAAGACTATTTTTTTTTGTTTTCCTCAACAGTTTCCTTCCACGCCACAGGAATGGCAGACTGTGGCCTCCCACTTTGCCAGGCGGTGGGACTTTCCTAACTGCAGAGGGGCAATTGATGGGAAACACATCCACATCATCCCACCACCCAACTCGGGGTCATACTATTTTAATTATAAGGGGTTCAATAGTATTGTGATGTTGGTGGTGGTGTCGGCTAATTATGAGTTCCTGTATGTGGACGTGGGGAAGAATGGCCGGATGTCCGATGGTGGAGTCATCGCCCAGACGGAGTTCTACAGGCATCTCCAGAATGGCAGCTTGGACTTGCCACCTCCAGAAGACAATGTGGAAGGACTCCCATTCGGATGCGGATGAAGCTTTTGCGCTGGGGGACCATCTTATGCGGCCATTCCCATGAGGACCCTCACCCCGGACCAGAGGGTTTTTAATTACCGGCTGGCCAGAGCTAGAAGAATGGTGGAGAACACGTTTGGAATCATGGCCAGCCGGTTCCGCCTATTTCTTACACCCCTACATATGGCGGAGTATAAACTGAAACATATTATCCTGGCGTGCTGTGTTCTACATAACTTTTTATGGCAACATTCTGCCAACTATGCTGGCTCAGTTGGGCCTGAAACCAGAATTCAAAATGAACCAACCCTGATGGCGCTTGAAAGTGGACATCCTGGCTTGCCCTCCCTGAGTGCCCGTGATGTCCGGCTAAGATACCTTGAGTTCTTTGCGGGTAGGGGGGCCATCAATATGCCAGACAATGTGTGAAACCTTTATCAAATAAAAAAATTAAGCATATATTTGGTGACATTTACTGCTTGTGTTTGTTTTAGCTGACCCTGACATAAATGTGGTGAGTCCTGAAAATGGCGTGATTGTGTAACCTTATACAAAGCACTGTTGGGTGTTAGTTACTAAAGGCAAAGACACTTTGCACTACAAGTGCACTTGAAACTGCACTTGTAGTGCAAAGTGGATTTGCCCTTAGGAAATAACACCCATTGTCACAGAAAGCAGCAATTGGAGCACCACAAAAGTGTTGTAGCGTTGAGACAATTATCCACACATTCTTGATTAACAATCTTTTTAATCCCAGCACAATCACATGTGCATTTAGAAAAGGTTTTTAAAACAAACCAACATGTTTGTTGTATAACAATTTTTGGGGTGGCTTAAGAAAAAGTAGAAATGTCCATTTAAGATAAAATAGGCATGTTTCAAACCAACAAGAAAGACACAAATCTTGAACTTACAAAGTTCACATTTGGTAGAACTTGAAGGCAATATCAGACATGAGTATTTAGGAACTGTGTTTGATATTGCGTTCAGATAGGGTGAAGTCACCCCAGGAAAAGCCAAATTTTGAAGATGCACACCAATTTACGAATGTCAACATGTGCTAGCTGCCATCACAGGGGATCAAGGGACGTGTTTTGGGGGAGCAACCCCTTCCTCTCAGCTACTTTATTATTGAGGGAGGGGTTGCACCCCCAAAACATGTCCATTGATCTCCTGTGATGGCAGATAGCACATGTTGACACACTGTGTGCCTCTTCAAAATTTGGCTTTTCTACAATTCTTCAAAAAATTTAAAAATTGTAGCACACCATAAAAGAAAGGGATTTGGAGGGGTTTTAAACTCTCCCCAAAACATCAATGATGTTCTTATTTTTTTTAATAACATCATTGATGTTTTTCATGATGTTTTCCAATGCAACATTACACCCCATGATCACCCCAATCAGGATCTGGGCACTTTCCGAGGTGAAAGGATCTGTATCCACAACATCACAATCACCTAAAAAGAGAGAAACCAAAAAATAAACAGGTATTATAAATATGCCGGCATCCATCTCTTACCTGAGCCTGTGGTCGCAGACACTCACCTGTTGTGGTGACTAGTTCCACCACGTCTTCTTCCTCCTCCTGCTCTTCTTGTGTTTGGGGTATTTCCCCTTCTTCCAGAGGTGGGGGGTCTCTGGTCTCCTCGGATGAGGGGTGTCCTCCGAGTCTTAGCACACAGATATTTGAGGGAAGAACTATAAATATGAAACATTGCTTGGAAGTGGGGTACAATTGTCTATTTTGGCAGAGTTCCAAGATGTAGCATTTTTATTGTCCTTTGTCAAGCTTGAATACTTTACCTGTTTTGTACAAGCTTCACAAATGGAGACCCCCCTATAGTATACACTGGAGCACCTGTGTGGGACCCCCTAATAAAAAGGGTGTTCTTGTGTCCCACACTAGTGCTCCTGCGTCCAGATGTGTAAACAGCTGCTGAGTGTCCTCTCCTTACACAGAATCTAGTTTGCATTTCATTCTAGTAACAAACACATCTACACAACCAAATTAGTTTCATACAAGTAGGCCCTAAAAAATGTGGTCAAATGCATATGGCCAAAACAATGGTGTTTTATAGGCTGAAATAAAAATGTTTGATACGAACTAATAATGTGCCCATGAACATGAAAGTTGACATTTTAAACTGTACAACAGTTCCTAAAAGCACATGGATCAGCACGAACGTAATAAACACAAAAAGAATAGGAACACAGCACAACTACTTACTTTTTTGCAGCACTCTCCGGATCTTTCTGTACTGCTCGTGTTCTCTTAATTTCAGGTCCGACCACCGTTTCCTGAGCTGATCTTTCGATCGACGTACCCCGAAATTGCGGTGCAGGCTCTTGACCACTTTCGCCATGATCTTGGCCTTTCTGACATTGGGGTTGGGGTAAGGTCCATACTTTCCATCATAGTCGGCCTTCTTCAGGATGTCGACCATCTCCAACAACTCCCCAAAGGACATATTTGAGGCTTTAAATCTTCTCCTTCTGGATCCAGACGTTTCCCGATCCGGGCTTTCCTCCTCCTCGTTGCTATAATTAGCACGCACCTGTTGTGTCTGCGCCATGTGCTCTTCCCCCACTGCGCCGAATGAACAGGGGCGGGGAATAGACTAGAAAGAACGTCAGGGGTGGGCGGAGTTACACGCATGCGCAGTGTGTATAAAGCGTAACACGCGTGCGTAGTACGTACGATATGTGAGCGGAGGAAGGAGTATCGGAGGCGCCAATCGTAATAACGAAGGTAAGAGCCAAACTTGGGCCTATACTGCTTCTAGATTGAGGCCTATATTGTAACAAGATTAGGAGAGTTTTGCCTGACATTAGGGTTTGTCTTGTGTTGTGTCTTGCAGTGAAAATGGATATCTTGAAAGATAACGACTTTATGGCAATCTCCATTGATATGTTCAGGGAGCTGCCTTGTCTGTGGCAGATAAACCACCCACATTATAAGAACCAAACAAAGAGGAAGGCAGCATTGGATCAATTGCTGGAATTTGGTCCCCACGGCAGACATGACCTATTTGAAGATCCTAATTGGTGGCCTGAGGAGCACTTATCTAAGGGAGCACAAGAAGGTCCAGGATTCCCAGAGATCCGGAGCAGCAGATGACATCTATGTCCCCAGGATGTGGTACTATGACAGGCTGCATTTTCTGGCAGGTCAGACTGAACCCAGGTCATCACTCTCCAGTCTTCCTTCCACGCTTCCTTCCACCCCAGCTGAGGCTTCTGACGCCCAACCTGGGCCTTCCAGGCAGCAACATGTGAAGGAGCCCAGCTTGAGCCAGGTATAGCATTCCTCTAAATATTTCTGGTTATCCAATCAATGATGTTAACTAGATGTTTGAGTACTATTTTATGATTGTGATTGATGATGCAAAAACTAAAACCATGTCCCTTTTTTATACACAAGGAAGTCTCAGCCAGGAGGTAGCCGGGCCAAGCAGGCTGCCTGATATGCAGGTCCCTCCCCTGCAACCACAAAGACAAAGTGTCAGGAAGAGGAGTACCCTGGAGGAGGCTGCCATAGGCCTCTTTTGGAAGGCTACAGAGGCCCTGAGAACCCCCCACACTGTGGAGGAGGACTTTGCTTGCATAAGGAAGGCCAACGACTCCTGTGTGAGTCCTTAATTTTGGAAGCTCTCAATAAGGGGTTGAGGGGCCAAATAACATCTGCTACCCACATTTGTGACCTCACACATGGTCCTCCTCCTCCTCCATGTCCTACTCCTCCTCCTCCAGGTCCTACTAGTCCTCCTCCTCCTCCAGGTCCTACTCCTCCTCCTGCCACATCTCCAACACCAGAGCCACAGCCAGGAAGGAAGCGTGGAAAGAAGATCAGAAAGTGATGACCCTGGGTCCAGTCTGGTCTGGCAAAAGATCCAGCCTCTTGTAGTACCACAGCCTGGGGACACAGATGTCATATGCTGCTTTCTGGATCTCTGGGACTTCTGGACCAGACTGCACTCCCTTAGATAAGGACTCCTCAGGCCACCAATTTTGATGTTAAATAATTGATGTCTGCCCTGGGGGTCCAAGGCTTCGCTAAATTCAGCTGTTTCTCCAGCGTTGCCTCCCTCTTTGTTTGGTTCTGAGCCCTTAATAAAGGATTTTTTGTTTCAATTATACTCTCCTATGTGTTTTTTCCTTCAAAAAGGACAGTTTGTGAGGATTCAGGTACATTTCTAAAGTACAATGTGAAATTAACAAGGGACACCAACACCAAACAATCTCCTTGAGATTAAATAATATAAGATATCAATGGTGTTGTGGTAACTTGACACACAAAACACACACAAAAATATTATGGAGTAAAACTAAAACTAAAATAAAACAAAGATCAGCCTTGAAAAAAATACAAACCTAAAACAAACCTAAAACAAACAAAAAAACAGCCTTTAAAAAAAAACAAAAACCCAAAAATAATTTTGGCAGATGTGACAAATCCAAATATATTGAGGGAGTCCTGATAAATAATAAAGAAAGAAGTTTGTGAGAAGTCTGTGTGAATATGAGCAGCAAAACTAATTCATTCTTCTCACATTATAAAGAAGAAGAGAGTGCGCTGTATTAAACCATTTTTTACATTGCACCGTGACGAAAGTGCTGTATCCATTGCGAGCGCTAATTTTACCAGACCGAGCTGTTCCGTCTCGGAATTTCTTCTGAGCATGCGTGGCACATTGTGCATCGGAACTGGCCACACACGGTTGGAATTGATGCGATCGGATTTTGTTGTCGGAAAATTTTATAGCCTGCTCTCAAACTTTGTGTGTCGGAAAATGTCCGATGGAGCCCACACACGGTCGGAATGTCCGACAACACGCTCCGATCGGACATTTTCCATCGGAAAATCCAACCGTGTGTACGGGGCATTACAGTAAAGAACCCTCTACGTAGTTTAGGGTTAAACCTCTTTTCTTCTAATTTTAATAAGTGGCCACGAGTCTTGTTAAACTCTCTTCTGCGAAAAAGTTTTATTTCTAATGTAGGGTCACCAGTACGGTATTTGTATATTGATATCATATCCCCTCTCAAGCGTCTCTTCTCCAGAGAGAATACGTTCAGTGCTCGCAACCTTTCCTCATAACTAAGATCCTCCAGACCCTTTATTAGCTTTGTTGCCCTTCTTTGTACTCGCTCCATTTCCAGTACAAAGGACTGGTGCCCAGAACTGGACAGCATACTCCAGGTGCGGCCGGACCAGAGTCTTGTAGAGTGGGAGAATTATCGTTTTATCTCTGGAGTTGATCCCCTTTTTAATGCATGCCAATATTCTGTTTCCTTTGTTAGCAGCAGATTGGCATTGCATGCCATTGCTGAGCCTATCATCTACTAGAACCCCCAGGTCCTTTTCCATCCTAGATTCCCCCAGAGGTTCTCCCCCCAGTGTATAGATTGCATTCATATTTTTGCCACCCAAATGCATTATTTTACATTTTTCTACATTGAACCTCATCTGCCATGTAGTTGCCCACCCCATTAATTTGTTCAGATCTTTTTGCAAGGTTTCCACATCCTGTGGAGAAGTTATTGCCCTGCTTAGCTTAGTATCGTCTGCAAATACAGAGATTAAACTGTTTATCCCATCCTCCAGGTCGTTTATGAACAAATTAAATAGGATTGGTCCCAGCACAGAACCCTGGGGGACCCCACTACCCACCCCTGACCATTCCGAGTACTCCCCATTAATCACCACCCTCTGAACTCACCCTTGTAGCCAGTTTTCAATCCATGTACTCACCCTATGGTCCATGCCAACGGACCTTATTTTGTACAGTAAACGTTTATGGGGAACTGTGTCAAATGCTTTTGCAAAATCCAGATACACCACGTCTACGGGCCTTCCTTTATCTAGATGGCAACTCACCTCCTCATAGAAGGTTAGTAGATTGGTTTGGAAAGAACGATTCTTCATGAATCCATGCTGATTATTGCTAATGATAACGTTCTCATTACTAAAATCTTGTATATAGTCCCTTATCATCCCCTCCAAGAGTTTACATACTATTGATGTTAGGCTAATTGGTCTGTAATTCCCAGGGATGTATTTTGGGCTCTTAAGTTTCTCAAGTCTAATTTTAATTTTGTCCTCTGTTAACCATGGAGGTGCTTCCTGTGTTGTGTCATGAGGATAAACACTGCAGTTTTGGTTACTGAAGCCCCCCAATTCACTCGTGAAGACTGAGGAGAAGAATAAATTCAATACCTTCGCCATCTCCCCATCCTTTGTAACCAGATGTCCTTCCTCATTCTTTATGGGGCCAATATGGTCAGTCCTCCCTTTTTTACTGTTTGCATACTTAAGGAATTTCTTGGGATTTTTTTGCTCTCCTCCGCTATGTGTCTTACATGTTCTATCTTATCTGTCCTAATTGCACCCTTACATTTCTTGTTGCATTCTTTATAAAGTCTGAATGCTGAGGATGATTTTATATGCATTTTTACATCGGAGTTAAGCCATCCAGGACTTTTGTTTGCCCTTTTAAATTTATTACCCAATGGGATACATTGGCTAATGCCCTTATTTAATATACTCTTAAAGCAAACCCATCTCTCCTCCGTATTCTTTGTTCCTAATATTTTATCCCAATTTATGCCTTTTAGCAAGATTTGTAGTTTAGGGAAGTTGGCTCTTTTGAAATTCAGTGTCTTTGTATTCCCTTTATGTTTCCTATTTGTGTGATATATACTGAAACTAATTGACCTGTGATCGCTGTTACCTAAATTGCCCCGTATTTCCACATCCGTGATCAGGTCTGTATTGTTGGTAATCAGTAGATCCAGTAATGTTTTATTTCTAGTTGGTGCATCTACCATCTGACCCATAAAATTGTCCTGCAAGACATTAAGGAACTGGCGAGCCTTAAATGAATGCGCGGTTCCCTCCGCCCAGTCTATGTCTGGATAATTAAAATCCCCCATTATGATAACACTTCCCATCCTTGCTGCTCATCCAAATTGTGATAGGAGATCTGTCTCCACTTCCTCCCTCAGTTTAGGGGTTGGGGTTAGTTAATACATCTTGTGGGAGAAACCACAGCGGTTGGAGGAGAACAAGTATTCTACAGATCTATGGATCTGTATTCTAGAGATTCCACTATCATTTATATGCTGATGACACCCAAAACACTCTCTCTGCCCCTCAGCTCACCCCATCAATCTCCGCCCGCATCACTGATTTACTAACAGACATATCAGCCTGGATGTCACATCACTTCCTCAAACTGAATCTATCTAAAACCGAGCTAATAATATTTCCTCCCATGCCCCTTCCCCCGACTTCTCTGTCAAGATCAATGGCACATCTATCAGTCCGTCCCCACATGCCAGGGTGCTACGGGTAACCTTAGACTCTGAACTGTCCTTTCAGGCCCACATACAATCCCTGTCCAAATCATGTCGCCTTAGCCTCCGCAACATTTCCAGAATACGCCCCTTTTTAACTAATGACATCACCAAGCTTCTAATTCACTCCCTGGTCATTTCTCGCCTCGACTACTGCAACTCCCTCCTTATTGGATTACCTTTACATAAACTATCCCCCCTTCAGTCCATAATGAATGCCGCTGCAAGACTCATCCACCTTACCAACCATTCAGTGTCCTCCACCCCTCTCTGCCAATCCCGCCACTGGCTTCCACTCACCCAATGAATAAAATTCAAAGTACTAACAATAATTTACAAAGCCGTCCACAACTCTGCCCCCAGCTACATCACTAACCTAGTCCCAAAATACCAACCAAGCCGCTCTCTTCGTTCCTCCCAAGACCTCCTGCTCTCTAGTCACCTCATCCCATGCTCACCTCCAAGATATCTCCAGAGCTTCTCCCATCCTTTGGAACTCCCTACCACAATCTGTAATGTAACTGTTATGTCTGCCTTTATTTTCTTAAGCACTGTGCAAACTGTTGGCGCTATTTAAATCAAGTATAATAATAATGAACAAATAATCTGGAAGTGTAGATTACCTAGAGCGACTGGGGAGTAGAGATGTGGAGGCTTTACCAGGTGTGGGGGAGTAAGTACTTTACACAACCGGAAGTGTAGGTTACTTGCAGCAGCTGTGTTATAAATTCTTCGCACTTAGACCCCTTTCTCACTGGGGTGGTTTTCAGGTGCTGTAGCGCTGGAAAAAGCCTCTGCTAAGCACCTGAAAACCGCCTCCCATTCATTCAAGTGTGACGTTTCCGAAAAGTCCTGCAAGCAACATCTTTGGGGTGGTTTAGGAGCACTATATTTAGCACTCCCAAAACGCCCTGCCCATTGGAATGAATGGGCAGCGCTTCCGGTTTTTAACCCCTTCTTTGGGGTTAAAAGCATGCCACTTAAACAGTGCTAAAGCTCCACTAAAAACTTTAGCGCCAATGCAGCCGCCATCCCAGTGTGAAAGGGGTCTTATCCACAATTATAAAGTGATATAAAATAGCTGAAACACTCAGAGTCAAATAATACCTTTCTAAACAATGTATATCAACTTGTGCCATGCTAAACAATCCATAAAATTCAATACCACAACCAAAATAAACATGTGATCAAATAAACAATAGTGCTCCAGCTCCAATATACAGTAATGAAATCTCATACAGTACTGTGAAAAATGTATACAACTGTGTATTGAAACGGGAAAGACAATTCAACTCTGATGCATCTACTAGAATGTTTTTGGATTGTACAAAGTACTCAGACCAGAGCACCCAAAAGGCACCAATGCAGACACAACGTGAAAACACCAGATTTGTCCGTGGTAGATTTCATAGAGAAAGCCAGCTCACTAAACTTTCAGAAGCAAAAGTGTTTCTTAACTAGGAAAAAGACGACGTGAACAAAATCCAAATTTTTGGGTATGAGGAACCACTTTTTCAAGGTTACTTGGGTGGATTTTTCTATTACCCGGGATCCCAATGCTGTACCGTAAGCATATCAGCCACTATCAAGTTAGAATGTTATTCAATGGTTAGTGAAAGCACTCAAAAAATAATTTTACTTTTTTGGTGGAAATAAGGAATTTGAATTGCAGAGCAGTTTCTTTCCAGCCCAGTCCTTAGAAGGCAATTGTACAATTTTTTTTAGCCTTCTTTTTCTTCTATTTTTATCTGGTGACACTGCTATAAACACACTTCTGTCCTAAGGTCACAACACAATGCCTACTTACCATACTTTATTTATGAATATTACCCCCCTTTTCCCTATTATGGGGGGGGTTCTGTAGTCCACTGAGACATTTAAAGTGGAGTTCCACCCCCCAGCAAAGAATTAAATGTTAGCAGCTATACATACTGTACCTATACATATTAGGATACTTACCTGTCCTGGAATCCAGTGATGTTGGCACCCCAGCCGATGTTTCCATCTGCACTAGGGTAATGCCGCCGCCATTCGTGGTACGGGAAACAGGCAGTGAAGCCTTTTGGCTTCACGGCCAGATCCCTACTGAGCATGCGCAAAGCGCGCTGCACTTTCTGAATGGCTGGGTGGAGGGGGGGGCGAACTTCCGTGTAATCTTGCCGTGGTGAGATCTTTCGGAAGTGGGGATGGGTACCTGTCAAAAACAGGTACCTGCTCCCCCCTCCCCCCTGAAAGGTGCCAAATGGAGGCAGATAAGAACAAGAACAATAAGAGCAATTTAAGAACAATGCTAACTGATAAGAGTGCAGTATGTGCATAGAACACAGGAGGATATCAGCTCTCAGGATTTTTATCAGTATAAATATTAAGCAAATTGCATGATAGAATTTATAAATGTTACAGGAGCCAACTAAAAGGATAAACGTCAGTAAATATCAGAAAATTTCTATAACCCCCAAATGTTTAAAATAGTGAATCTTTGCTTTCTAGCCAATCTTACGTTCATACATACCATTTGCTTTTTTTTCATCATCTTAATACTTCATATGAAAAATGCCAGATTTCTCTATTTTCCCAAGCAAAACACATTTAATTTGCATATGGTAACATGTCTCTTTGGAAACAGTGACAATAAATGGAAATGAGTAAGTCAGAAAACACTGTCTTATTTTAATAGGGTGTGACAGGATTTCATTATGGACAAACATAACTTATGTCTTATGGTCAGACTCAATCAGTGTCAATAAAATCCTGTTTTGTATTAGTCACAGCAGCTAAATGTGCACATATTTGAAATAGAATAAAACGAGTTTGATGTCATTGATGCACTACATAAAGCCCACATTATATAAAGTTATAATGAATGGCACAGATGAAGATATGTATTGTAGATGCCTTAGAACAGGGATCTCCAAACTGCAGCCCAAGGGCCGGATGCGGTCCTTTGCTAGTGTCACATACCTGGTTGAGGCCGAGCTGACGGGAGGGCTTTCCCTTACACCTCCTATCCTGTTTCTCCTGAAGGTGTTGACAGGATATAACAGGGCATGGAGTGGCACGGGTGTCTGGTAGGAGATCCTGGGCAGAAGATACTTGCAGCAGATGCTAAGCAGCGGGCAGATTGGTGGACTGGCCGATGTGGATACACGCCAACAGGTGCGGGCAGACTGGTGGACTGGCAGATGCAGGTACACAGTGGAAGGTGCAGGACAGCAGACAGCAGCCAAGCTGGCGAGCAGGTGAATGCAGGGTCTCGGGTGTTCAGGCAGGCAGAAGTTGGTAACGACCAAGCAGCGGAGGTACAGAATTGGATCCAGAGAGGTGTCAGGGCAGACCAGGGTTGGTATCAAGTGAGCAGAAAAGGTACCGGAACAGTAGGCAGAAGGCAAAGTCGGGTCACAAGCCAGGTCAGCAATCAGGTATCAGGAACCAGGAACAAGCAAAGTCAAACAGGCCGGGTATATACAGGAACAAGCACAGGTTTAGGTCACAGAAAGTAGAAGCTGACGACCACTCAGCAATCTTCTGGTCTATGGAATAGGCAAAAGGGCACCAAGTACTCACACACAGTCACGCTAATGCGCATGCCCACGTGCGCCGAATACGTTAGCAAGTCAGGAATGTCTACTTATCGCTTGCAAAGTCCTATGCGCATGCATGCGAGTTACGGAACCTCTAGCTGTCACTCAAGAATTCCTATTAGCAAGTACACATCTTCTTGCACATCTTTGTTGTTTGCATGCCTTTATCTGGCCCCTGGGGCACTATTCCTCCCAATGATATGAGGCACTATTTATCACCCAATGATATCAGGCACCTACTATGGGACACAGTTCTTCCCACTAATACCAATGATGGGGCACTATTCCTCCCATTAATAATAATGATGGGGCACTATTCCTCCCACTAATACCAAGGATGGGGCACTATTCCTACCACTAATACCAAGGATGGGGCACTATTCCTCCCACTAATACCAAGGATGGGGCACTATTCCTCCAACTAATACAAATTATGGGACACTATTCCTCCCACTGACACCTACTATGGGGCACTATTTCTTCCATTGATACCAATGATGGGGTACTAGTCCTCCCACTGAAACTAATGATGGGGCACTATTCCCCCCACTGATATTAATAGTGGGGCACTCCTCCTGCTGACCACCAACCCTGCAGCCATATTTATTCTTGCAGATGCTGGGCGCAGGACATTTTCTACCCCCACTGGCCAAAATCCAGCCCCTCTAAAGTCTGAAGGACAGTAAACTGGCCCTTTGTAGGAAAAGTTTGGAGACCCCTGCCTTAGAATGAAACCTTACTCTTATGTTTGCCAATTGATGTGTCTTACCAATTGTAAGGTGCCGATCATACTTTCAAAATAAATAGTTTGCTTAGGTGAAGTATATGTAGCACCCCCTGGGTCTACTGGGAGAAGAGAGCTACCTCCAGAGACAGGGAGCGAGCTTACATTCACCCCAGAGCTGAATCCATAGCTATAATGGGAAGTTAGAACAGAATTTAGGCGCCAGTCACTTTAGGTATTTTTCAATGCTTTAATAAGAACTTGAGAAAGTAGTAGGAGAGAGGGTTAGGGGAGGTTTCAGATACCCTTTTTAGCAGATCACTTACAGACTCCTTGAATCCAAAGGACAAAACCGCTTTCTTTAGAAGATCTTGGATACCTGGATAGGTCTCTCATGCAGACCTAGCAACCGGTAGAATGTTTGGACAAGCCTCTCTCACAGACTTAGCAGCCAGTAGAACTCCTGGATAAGCCTCTCTCACAGACTTAGCAGCCAGTAGAACCCCTGGATAAATCTCTCTCACAGACTTAGCAGCCAGGAGCATGTTACCTTGTTTAGATTGTAGAACAGCTTGACAGTACCAGGACCTTTAAGCCGACCCGGCGATACTGTAATGGTAGTATAGATATAGGTGCGTCCTCCAAACGAGTCACCTGGACCTCCTGAGAGACCAGCCTTCATCCTGGCTTTCTCCAGCAAGGGTCCTCCTCTGGATCTCCTCAGCTTGGCTCGGCTTCTTCCACACAGGCAAGACAGCCTAAGGACCACCTCAGGATTAGTAGGCCCCAGACAGGCTTCTGGGCCTACTTGCAGAATATGCAGCAGCATATCCTCGGGCCAGGAGGGCCCAGAGGTAACAAATGACTAAGAGCACATGGCATTTGTCCATTAAATATCCCCTCCCAGAATGCACAGCGGCCAGGAACCTCCTACTGGGCTGTTTCTGGAAAAAGAAAATTCATTCACCTCAACCTAGTTGTAATTCTCATACTTTCCTGTTGTACCAGTGACACCTACTGGAAACAGTGAGAAATGCACAACCCAGTCAAGTTTAGAACAGAACCAAATATACAATCAAATCTGAGCTGTTTACAGCTCAGCCAAAAACTAAATTTACACTATAGCCCCATTTTAGGAAGAAGGGGCTATATATATCTTACCCATTAGTGCAGTTTCTTCTCTACTTAAACCCTCATGCTTTTTCACCTCAAATCCAATGACGCAGGCACCGGGGGGTGGGGCCGAGTCTGGCATTCTGCGTCTATGGACGGCCCTCAATGGCCGGATAAAGGCAAGCAAAGGGCCGCATCTGGCCCCCGGGCCTCAGTTTGGAGACCACTGCTCTAAATGATTGCATTTGATGTTTTGAAAAGTCAATATAAAAGAAAAGAAGGTGGAATAAAATAAAACACTTGTTGGGGTAAACCAGTCTTTTTTTTCTTTATGGTCTGTGGGGACATGGCAGAGTGGTATCCTTTGCTTATATAACGTGCCATTCTTTTTCTTCTCATAAAGTTGGGAGATATGTGGATGTAGTGGACTAAGGTTCAAGAATGTTTCTAAGATCTGGGTTATAGGTGTGGAATAGAATTTTTCTTGCACTACATTGTTTTTGTTAATGCTATGAACCGTTTATAAAAAGGACAGGGATTCTTCAAAAGTGCTTCATTAGTTCACATATTAAATCTGAAATAATAGCTAAAGGTCATATTTTTAAACACTCCAAATATGTCAGAACTAATTAGAAATAATAAAGTGTGTGCAGAATCATTTTTGATGGTAAGTCCCAAAGAATTGCCTTCTTCAAGGCCATATTTACAAAAAGGCACTGAGCAGTGCCAGATGGAAAACAAATGAGAGGTAGTAACTCGAATATAAAAAATGTACATGTCTAATTTTTTACTTTTTCTTTGGGTACCTCTGAAAACTCAGCATTAAAATTGCAGGGCAAATGTGTTCTGGGGCTCCTAAGAGAAGTCATGAGACGCTGTAGATTAAGAAACAATAGTCCTTGGCTTTTTTTCCTGCAGGATCTTGATTGGTTACGTGAACATTGCTTACAATAGTACATTTTAATGATACATTCATTACAAATGTGGCAGTCATTAAAAGTCTCTTGCAGGCAGGTGTTTGGCTGCAGTTTACCAGCTGACCTGAAGGGGGCACTGTGCTGCATTTTCAGCCTGGCAGGAAACCACTGGGGACTAATTTGTAACCTATTATGGCCATCTTAAGGGGGGGGGGGCACAATTTCTATTGACTACCAAAATTTAGTAAGATTGGGCAGCCATCTTAACCCAGAAGTGCTTAAAGTTGAACTTTAGTCAGAAAATTAGGTCCTGCTAGATCACTTCAGACTGGCTGGAGGCAATTTACAACATACACTATTTTTGGTAACATAATTATTCACGTGGAATGCATGTTTCTTACTAAAAAACTATATTTTTTATCAAGTTGTTATGGGTAAAGTTCCTCTTTAAATAGCAGTGTCTTTCATCATTCGGTGCACCCAGTGTGGGAGTAGGTCAGGGACAGAGCCTTTCTTATTAGGGGGAGAGTAGGAGCAGTGTTACAGAGAGATACCAGATGAGAAGGGAAAAAGTAGGTTTCTCCATACAGGGTATCTCATCTACCAGCTTCTTAGAACTGTCTCCCACCCTCAACTGAGAGGATCAACTGTGAGGATTTTGGGGATCTCAGGATGACCCACTAATCTGGATACCTCCTCCATGGGAAGTACTCATTTGGCATCCAGTGGTCTGAGGAGAGACTCTACTGTGTAATCAAGAGAATTACATACCCTACTGAGGAGATTGCCATAAAGAGGGGAAAGAGCTGCATTATCCCAGGCTGCACAGGACACAACTTCCTCTTGCTGTGAGGGATACCAAAGAGTACACAAAGCTGTCCAGGGTGTACCATCACTTCTGCAAATCGGTGGCTGGAGCTGAATCGGGAGTTTTGAGTTCGGAGGTGCCGACAGACAAAGTCACCTGGGTGCAGAGCAGAGATTAAACGCTGTAGGTCACTGGATGGTGAGCTGCAATATCGCTGGGATTGGTGAGCTGCTGCTGTGGGGATTTACTATCTACTGCTAGAGAGACTGAGCCCTTTAGAACTGCCATCTAATAGCGCTATTGCTGCCTTCAGGCTTGACTGGTACTGTTCTCATGTGCTGCAACTGTACAACTGGGTCCCAACTTTAGCTGCCTGAAGAGTTAGGACTAAAGACTGTCCCTTTACAGCTGCTACACAGAGACCTCCACCTATTGTTTATGCTAAGAGGTACCTCTCAGGGAACATTGCACCACATCCTAGCCATACTCCTAGAGTGCATTTTAGATTAGTTAAAATGTTATTCACATTGCAGTCAGTGCTTATATGCACTGTTTATTGCTGACCTTGCTGATTCATGAGGTAATTCCAGTCTAGAGGTACAAATCTCTATTCTAAGTTACCTTGGCATAGTGATTATACTGTCTAGCAGACTGTGTCTGAACCTACCTTCTGTGTGTTCATTTATGCTGAAACCACCATTTATTTGAACCCGTATCAATACAAGGTATCTACACTTGTGTTCTTATAAGTGCTTGCAGTGACTTTCATTCAACCAGGTATGTCAAAGGGGCTGAGGTTGTTCTTGGAGTCAAGGTGCAGAACAGAGAGCCCAAATTTACAAGCGGCTCCTGTAGGAATATTGCTACACTAGCATTAGTTATATTTTTCACTAATATTTGCATTATGCACTAATAATGCAGAACATTCTTTCCACTGCTGTTAAAACAACATGTTTCCCATGTCTCCGTGTATGAGTCACACTTCAGAGATGTCACCAGCTAGTCTGTTATGCAGATATAATTCACCAAAATGAAAGGAATTTTTTTTCTTGCTAATAGCAAGAGACATAGAAGGTAATACATAGTACCTTTACATTTTATAAATAAAATGTGCCATTAAACATGTGTTGCACAGAGAGAGGCACAATGACAGCTCGAACTACCAGGCTGTCATAGTGCAGTACAGTCTTTAAAAAACAAAAGGTTAAAAATGAATTAAAAACTGTTAGGAATATATAAGGCTATCACAAATACATAGTTCCCAACTTTTGGAAATCATTTGGAAGAACACTTTAAAGAGGTTGAGAAGAAAAGTGCCAGCCGCTGGTAATATGTGGTCATGGCATGATTAATAAAGTTCATAATGATGAGTCCAGATATTGTGATTCCAAATGGTGAACAAGAAATCTTGTGAGGAATCCTCCACCAGCGGGTATGCACACTGTTTCTTATCATATACTGTGGACAACCCTATAAAGTGGTCACTGGCGCTCTTTACAAATCAGATCACTCCAGGTCACTCCGATATCAAATGCCAAAATAATTCCTTCCACCTCAGATAGACTCCATATGACAGAAACTCCACCAGATATATAATGTCAACAAAGCCGATAGACATCTCATGGTGCAGTATGTTCAAAAAGAGGGGCTTTATTAAAAAAGTTTCCAAAATACACACGTGATCCTAGCTTCACCCAACGAGTATAGTTATAAAAAAACACGTTGGGTGAAGCTAGGATCACGTGATGTAGCCGTCCACCTAGGTTGGCCATCTTGTTGGCTGGATACATCTCTGTTTTTATATTGATTCACATGTATTTTGGAAGCTGTTTTAATAAACCCCCCCCCTTTTTGAACATACTGCACCATGAGATATCTATCTGCTTTGTTGACATTTTATATCTGGCGGAGTCTATTTGATGTGGAAGGAATTGTTTTGGCGTTTGATATCGGAGTGACCTGGAGTGATTTGATTTGTAAAGAGCACCAGTGACCACTTTATAGGGTGGTCCACAGTTTACGGTAAGATGCAGTGTGTGCATACCCGCTGGTGGAAGATTCCTTACAAGATTTCTTGTTCACCATTTGGAATCACAATATCTGGATTCTTATCATGATGAACTTTATACTTTATATTCTCCTTTAACCACTTAAGGACCGAGCCTCTTTCTTGGTGTTTACAAGTTAAAAACAGTTTTTTCTTTCTCGTACATCACGGGACACAGAGCCTCAGTAATTACTGATGGGTTATAGGGTATCACTAGGTGATTGGACACTGGTCACACCCTAGACAGGAAGTTCAACCCCCTATATAACCCCTCCCCTTCCTGGGGATACCTCAGTTTTTTCGCCAGTGTCTTAGGTGTTGGTCATGAATAAGATGTGTTGTGCTGAGCTCCAAAGGAATATCCTATACTGGGGCAAGCCATGCAGCCGGATCCATTCAAAGTGTCTTTTCCAGGCCGAATTGGATGGTACCCGGGCCTCGTGTCCGAAGAAATGAGGTTTTACCTGTAACACTTCTCTTTTTAGAGAGCTGGACCCCGGGATCCAGTATTAGGTTTTTTCAGCCATATCCCTGGCGGGGTGCTTTACGGGGCCAGAACTGTGGATCCCCCTATACATAGGGGGCCCCAGTCTCTGAAGGTTTTTCTCTAAACGGAGCCCACCGTGAGAGGTGAAGATTGGGTCTGTTACAACAGAACCCTGCAGCTGGATAAGGTAAGGGAAGACTCCTTAAGAATTTTTCCAGTTCTTATAAGGTTTCTCCTTTAAGTAAATGTATGCTATGTCTATAGTCGCCACCTGGGGCTGTCAAGAGCACATACCTTTTTATGCTTGATCTGTCTTGTCTCGGTGTCCACGCTGTACGCTCCTCCAAGCCATGCTCCAGGTAGGATGTGGGAAGGGTTTTTTTTTCCTACAGGGATTCTCCCCCCACAGCTTAGGTAAAGGCACAGGGAAGCGGTAGTATGCCGCACCGCACGCCGCCACCGCCATTACAGCAGCTTTCCATCCACCGGCCCTCCTCTCTCCTCCGCCCCGGCCCGCCTCATGCTAGTTCCG
Organism: Aquarana catesbeiana; assembly: GCF_042186555.1. Taxonomy (NCBI): domain Eukaryota; kingdom Metazoa; phylum Chordata; class Amphibia; order Anura; family Ranidae; genus Aquarana; species Aquarana catesbeiana. Next base: position 82,782,963 of record NC_133328.1, read on the forward strand.
AGGATCTAGAGCCTCAGCTCGTGCGAAAGATGAGAGGGGGCGGGAGGGGCAGCAGGGGGGGGTGGAGCGTTAATGCAAAGTCGGCGTGGTGAAACGCTCACGTTGCAGGCTGCATACAGGCTATAAGGTGCACTCTTTTCAGATGCACACGGCCTATGGAGGGACACAGAGCAGATGGGCGCATGTGAGGTGGGAGACACAGGTATTCCCAGGCAAACATTTACTTGAGCACCAGACTGAGACTTGGTAGCAGCGGCAGTTGCTGAACTACATTGCTCAGCAGTCAGTGCATTCTGGTAGTGCCTCTGGTTTTTGTGTTTTGCACTAGGGGCAAAAGAGGTACATATACCCCGAAAAATAGGGACTCTAAGGGACTCCCTCAGGCTCTGAGGACACCCTTCTGCAGCACCTTCCCCCCTGAAGGACCGGGGATAGCTGGCCAGGGTGAGCCGTCAGGGTCAGGGGCTGCAGCTGCTTCTGGCACTTCAGCCCCTGTATACATTACACAGGAGATCTTTCCTCAACCATTAATGGATTAGAGAAAACACTGGTGGCCTTAATCGCATCTTCACTCTGTGAAAGAAAACCCACTAGGCCCCCTCTGCCACCCAGGACCCTGAAACAGAGGAACTCTGGGGAAAAAGGAGAGGAATCCCTCTCAGAGGATCGGGATGAGACTTATGATTCCTCTTCTGAGGAATCAAGTGGAGAAGGGCCCTCTTCAGCTTCTCAGGATGAGAAGGTGTTAGTGCAAATTTTGGCTGGATTGGTCCGCTCCACATTCAGGTTAACCGTATCTGAGTCAGTTAAAGAACCCTCCTTTGGTTTGGGTTCACTGAAGCCTCCTCAAACTACACATGTTTTTCTGTTTATGGTTACTGAAAAAGCTTATTTATTCTGAGTGGGATCACCCAGATAAACATTTTTTTCCACCTAAAAAAGTTTGCAACACTTTATCCTATAGAGGAAAAATTTACTAAGATGGGGGGTATACCGGCAGTTGACGCCGCCATTCCTCTGTAAATAAGTCTGGCTTGTCTTGTCGACAACGCTCAGATACCTAGGGATCCAACTGATAAGAAATTGGAATTCCTGTTGAAAAGTGTTTTCTTCTTGGCAGGTTCAGTGGCAGAAGGTCCTAATAGCTCAACCTGCAGTGGCAGCAATCAGTCTGTCAATACTTGAGAGACCATGCTAAACAGGTCCTCAAAGTTTTACCTGAACAGCAAGCCTGGGGGTTTGCCAACCTACCAGCGGCTTTGTGTTTGCTGTTGACGCAATCAGGGATTCTATCATCCAAACCTTTCGCCTTGCGCTTGGGTTGGTACATATGTGTAGAATCTTATGGTTGAAAAATTTCAGCCGAATCACCATGTAAGAAGCTTATGGCTGGGTTTTCCCTTCATGGTGCAAGGCTGTTTGGAGAGGATTTGGTATACGTCCCTCTTTTAAACAGGCTCTGTTCCCAGTGCCAGGAGCATCAGCCTCAAGGCAGTCGCAACGGCCTCCTCAGTCAGGCTCAAGAAATAAATCTCAGAGTCGACCCAGGGACAAAAGAAGTCCTGTGGGAGGAAGCCTACTAGACGAGACCCTAAAGCCTCTTTATGAAGGAGTTCCCCCGCTCGCTCGGGTGGGGGGAAGACTGCTACAGTTCTCAAGGCTCTGGTAGGAGGATTTCCAGGACAGATGGGTGATGTCCACATTAACTCTAGGTTACAAACTAGAGTTCCGAGAATTCCCCCCTCCTCGTTTTCTCAGATCAAATGTTCCCAGAGACCCAGAGAAAAAGAATTCTCTCTTCTAGCATTGGAGCGACTATTGTCGCAAAAAGTTATCGTGGTTGTTCCCACTCAAGAGCAGGGATTGGGGTTTTATTCAAACCTTTTCACGGTTCCAAAACCAAATGTCAGACCCATTTTAGATCTCAAGGATCTAAACCGATTCCTAAAGATAGGATCCTTTCGCATGGAATCGATCCGATCGGTAGTCTCCATCCTACAAGAAGGAGAATTTCTGGCGTCAATAGACATCAAGGACGCATACCTGCATGTACCTATTTTCCCTGCTCATCAAAAGTACCTGCGTTTCAAAGTAGAAAAAGGCCACTTTCAGTTTATAGCTCTGCCTTTCGGGCTAGCTACTGCACCCCAGGTGTTTACAAAAATCTTGGCCCCTCCGCTGGCCAGATTAAGGGCCCAAAGTATAACGGTAATAGCATACCTAGACGACCTGCTCTTGATAGACCACTCGGTAGCCTGCTTGGACCAAAGCTTGATCACCACAGTCAACTACCTGGAATACCTAGGTTGGCTCCTCAACTCAGAGAAGTCTTCTTTGAAACCAGTAAGAAGACTAGAGTATTTCAGTGTGGTCATAGATACAGCCCAGAAGAGGGTATTTTACCCCAGGCAAAGATCAGTACCATAAAAGAACTGATTCAGGTAGTCAGGGCAAAGAAAGATCCTACTATTCGCCTTTGTATGAAGATTCTGGGGAAGATGGTGGCTTCATTCGAAGCAGTTCCCTATGCTCAGTTTCATTCGAGACTGCTGCAAAACAGTATCCAGTCTGCCTGGAACAAGGAGGTTCAGGCATTGGATTTCCCGATGTGTCTGTCTCCTACAGTGCGTCAGAGCCTCAGTTGGTTGTTGATACCCGAAAATCTGCAAAAGGGAAAACCTTTTTGCCTGGACAGTGGTAACAACAGATGCCAGTCTTTCGGGTTGGGGAGCAGTTCTGGAACAGTCGACTGTCCAAGGGAGATGGTCCAAGACAGAGAGGACCTTACCCATCAACATTCTAGAGATCCGTGCGGCATATCTAGCCCTAAAGGCCTGGACACTCAGGTTACAGGGTTGCCCTGTCAGGATCCAGTCCGACAATGCCACAGCAGTGGCTTATATCAATCACCAGGGAGGCACCAGGAGTCGTGCAGCCCAAGGAGAAGAAAACCAGATCTTAATCTGGGCAGAAGCATGTGCCGTGCATATCGGCAATCTTCATTCCGGGAGTAGAGAACTGGCAGGCGTACTACTTGAGTCAAATAGAAAAAAATCTTGCGAGCCACAACAGTCCAATGCCTATAGAGCGGAAATGATAATGACAACCAGTTGCAGACACAGATCACGTTTCATAACCGTGCATTAATGGTATAGAGAAATAAGTGCGTTGCGCTAGAAAAATCTAAAAAAATTATATTAAAAATAACTAAAGCAAATATGTATCAAATGTGTAAGAATCAAGTACAAAAAAAGTGACAAATTCATATATCAATCAAATAAATACGAATATATAAAGTGACACTCCGTGGTAAAGATCTAAAGTGCAATGTGCATATATAGTGTTAATAAGTCCAACGTACATACATAGAATGCAGATGTGCACAGTGCCTCTACAAAAAAATCTTAATTAAATTCCTAAATGATACATATACAATGCCAAATACACATATAGAACAAAGTCCATCAATAGTGACATCCAATATGCTCATCCAATGTGTGGTGCTGAATTATTGCACTCACTCTTACATTCGCAGCAATACCTCACATGTGTGGTTTGAATACCGTTTTCATATGCGGGTGCTGCTCACGTATGCGTTCGCTTCTGCATGCGAGCTCGGCCGGACGGGGCGCATTTAAAAATGTTTTTTTTCTTATTTATTTTATCTTTTATTTTTATTTTTTTTACACTGTTCTTTTAACTGCTTGCCGACCAGCGCACGCCGATGTACGTTGGCAGAATGGCACTGGCAGGCAAAAGGGCGTACAGGTACATCCCCTTTAAGAAGCGGTGTCATGAGCGAGTGCGCGCCCGCCGAGGCCTCCGTGACCACGGGTACCGTGGACTCGATGTCCACCGGGTGCCCGCGATCGTGTCATGGAGAGTAAGAACGGGGAGATGCTTATGTAAACAAAGCATTCCCCGTTCTGCCTAATGACAGGGCAGTGATCTACTGCTCTCTGTGATCGAGAGCAGTGATCACTGTCCTGTGTGTTCAAGCCCAGCCCCCTCACAGTTAGAATCACTCCCTAGGACACACTTAACCCCTTCACTGCCCCCTAGTGGTTAACTCCTTCACTGCCAGTGTCATTTACACAGTAAACAATGCATTTTTAATCGCACTGATCGCTGTATAAATGACAATGGTCCCAAAAATATGTCAAAAAATGTCCGATGTGTCCGCCATAATGTTGCAATCCCACTAAAAATCGCTGATCCCCGCCATTACTAATAAGAAAAAGGGGCGGGCCTCCTATATATATACCCATAGTCAGCGTGCTGGAGGAGGAGTTGTTCCCTGGGTAAACTGGATGATGGAGTGTTAGACTGTCGTGTCTGAGGGAACCCCCTTTCTGGGGGGGGGGGGGTGTACCTCAGGTGGGGAGCTTGGGAGCTGGGAGGGAGCCTCTCCTTACACGCTCATGGAGAGGTTTCCTGGCACAGGAGCTGGAGGAGACAGTTGGTCCGCATGTCCGGAGTAAAGTCATTCAGGAAGAATCCAGGGCAAGTGACGGTGAGTGGAAAGCACAGTGAAAAGCTCTGGAAGAGACATGCCAGGGGAGCTGTATGTAGAGCCATAGGGAGAGACTGTGGGAGTTTTGTGTCAAGTTGCTGCAGCCAGGAGGGTGGGCAGGATTTGCAAGTCAGACTTGCTGGGATCAGTAGTCCTACATTTATTCTTCTCAAGTAAATCGTTTGCTACCACAAAGGGGTACTGCAGGCCCCGGCCTACAAAGGGCCATCAAGTAAAGACACTGGGACTTATTCAGAGTGAGGCCTAGTCATGTTCTGATGGTGTGACAGGATTACTAAAATTGGACAGTGAAGTAGTGTGCTGGAGGAAGTGAGCTGGAAGAAGTGTTCTGAGGTAAAAGTCTGTCAAGTTAAGAGCCCTTGCACACTGGGGCGGGGGGCGGCGTCGGCGGTAAAACGCCGCTATTATTAGCGGCGTTTTACCGTCGGTATGCGGCCTCTAGCGGGGCGGTTTTACCCCCCGCTAGCGGCCGAGAAAGGGTTAAATACCACCGCAAAGCGCCTCTGCAGAGGCGCTTTGCCGGCGGTATAGCCGCGCCGTCCCATTGATTTCAATGGGCAGGAGCGGTAAGGGAGCGGTATACACACCGCTCCTTCACCGCTCCGAAGATGCTGCTGGCAGGACTTTTTTTACCGTCCTGCCAGCGCATCGCTCCAGTGTGCAAGCCCTCGGGGCTTGCACACTGGATACACAGCAGCGGCACTTTCGGGGCGGTTTGCAGGCGCTATTATTAGCGCAATAGCGCCAGCAAACCGCCCCAGTGTGCAAGGGCTCTTAGGGTCAGCCATCTTGTTTTTCTGAGAAGTGTGACACAGTTACTTTTATTCTACAAAGTACAATTTATCCTTTGGGCATCCCATGTCCCTTTTCCCCAACCAAGTTCAATCACTGTTCATTGACTGAGAAGTGTGTTTAATGGATGTCTGGCAGCAGGGTGAAATGTGTGGATGCTGTAACACGTAGCAACCCCACGGGGTCATCACTACATTAACAATAGAAATTATGACTTATAAATAAACGTTTGTAACACACAGTCATCACAGACAGGTTTATCCAGAGATTTACCACATGGTAGGGCTCATTAAAGAGACAAGGATTCTTTAAGTTCTGCATTAGAGACAATATTAACAATTTTGAAATATTGTTTAATGAAAAAAAGAGTTAAGAAAAAATGGTGCAAACAAAGTATTTACAGAAAAAATGTTTTACAGAGGAAAAAGAGCCAATAATGCAACAGAAAGCAAAAAGGGTTGAAGAATGAAAAATACTTATCAAGTCCTGGTTCAGCAAAGTCCAATCTACAAGGAAGATAATAGAGTGGCTCTCATAAATCTTGACAGGTGTCCCTTGCTTTGATGGTAAATGAGAGCTCCAGACTGTAGAAGCAGCACCTCTTTCCTTGTCTGTGAGGAGGATGTTGAGAGAAATTATCTGACCAATTAAGAGGTCTGAGGAGTGGCCGATAGAATGTCACAGGTTTTTGACCATGCAGTGGCCACTCTCTACAATACAGCTTTATGCAGATATTAAATGAGAAGTACAGCTAAAGCTCACTTGGCTGTACTCCCCCCATAGATCACAGGAGTGCAGTTCGTTCAGCCAGCCAGCCACTCCCGACCCCTTCACAGGCCAGCGCTCCATTGAGTGTGTGTGTGTGTGTGTGTGGGGGGGGGGCAGAGCAGAGAGCTAGTGACTGACAGCCACCAGCTCTCTGCTCAGGGAGCTGTGAGAACTGAACAATTAGCCGTATTTGATCGCTCGGTTCTCAGTGTTAGAGTCGGCGGGGGACAGATGCAGCATTGGATTGATGCTGCACCCACCTAGGTAAGTATGATTTAAAAGAAAATCATTCCTATACTCTTAAAATCTTCAAATATGTACAGGTTGCATTTTGGTAACTGCTATTGCAGCAATGGCCCCGACCCCTAGAGGCATAATGGTGACCTCCAGAGTCAGGGAGAGCTGACATCCTTCTTTATACAGTGGATCACCAGGCAAGGCATAGCGGGTGTAATTCAAGATGGAAGAATTGGGCGCCAGTCACTTTTTGAATGCAAACAAAAGAGATTTATTGTCATTTAACAAGAACTGGGGGGGGGGTTAGGGCCTGAACACCCTTAGACAGATGCAATAGCAATTGGCAGACTCCAAGACAAAATAGACAGACAGCTATACAGGTTGAGCTAGTTGCAGCACTGTATTTGTAGAACTGCTATGGCAACTGAACTCTCCAACTTCAATGCAGATCTGCACACTTACTCACAGTGTCCCTGGTTGCAGATCTTCACTCACATCTCACAGACTCTTACTGTAGATTTTCTCAGTGAGCTCCCAGTCAACTCACCGGACCTTCAGATCCCAGCCGCCCGCTGGATCCCCTGAGCTCTTCCACAGCTAACCCGCTGTACACTCCAAGCATCACACACGCTACCTGCTGGGTCCCTGGCTTGGCTCTCAGCTAACCCGCTGAATCCTCTTCAAGTGTCACCCATGCTCACCCGCTGGGTCCCTGACTTGAACACTGAAGGTTTCTCAACTTGTTCACTGTCCCCAGCCAGTGCAAAAGGCTGCTCTGGTCCTTTTTCAGACTTCACAAACCTGGCCTCTGATAACAGGAGTAGTTGTCCCTTGCTGGCGACTGTTTCCCATTTATCTCTGACTTCTGGTTCTCACTTGCCTCTGGTAACAGGAGTGGTTGTCCCATGTGGCAACTGCTTCTCCTTCACCTCTGGCAACACTCGGTTACCCGTCTGGCTGAACCTCTGCAACGATCCCCTCAGGCTAAACCTTTACGCACATGGCTAGGCCCCAGGCTTTGGGCCTAACCTTCAGCTGCTGCTTCACACACAGCCCCTAAAAGAACACTGATTACCTGACTCATTCCCCTTAAATAGACAATCCCAGCATGCAAAGTAGCTACTCTGATTGGCTGAGAAATGATGTCTATTCACAACCTGAAATCACTGTGGTCTTGTCATTCTAATGCCAAAGGCAGCAGTGCCACCTATTGACGGAAGAGAGAAATTCAACAGATTCAGGCTCAGGGCAAAAAGTCAATGGATACAACTACCAATTAGCCAGGCTAGTTATCACCTAGTATAAATAAATTTGCTAGCAACCCTGTCTAATACCAGGGTGCTACACTATATTATTGTCCAGCATGAAATTTCCTTTTAAATTAATTCAAATATAATGGGTATTGGACGTTGATTTCAACCAGGCGAGGTGATGGGCCTAATCTGCTCCAATGCCTCTTAGGATAGTGATTCTTGGGCTTAAAATGCTTCTAATTAACTGGTACAGACTCTCTACAACCCTCTTGCTCTGCCTGTCTTTGCACCCTTGTTTAAAGCTCACCTTTGCACTGTTGGTCCGCAGCTCAGTTCTGCAGCCCTCATCCACCATTTGCCTCATTCACTGCTTACCTCTGATCCCCTCTTTCACAGCTTGCCCCTCACTTTAGGGACAGTTGCCCTTCACACCCCTTGCCTCTGCACCCATAATCTGCAGCTGACCTCTTTTCCACACTTTGCCCCTGCATCCCTTGTCCACAGCTGCTCTACCCCCACGCACACACACATACACTAGGTAGAGCTTGTCTGTGCACTCCTCACTACAGCTTGTTTCTGCGCCACCTGTACACACCATCCACAGCTTTCCTGCACCCTGAATACCTGAAAACCTCATGTGCACCCCTAAACCCCTTGTTTACAGCTCACCTGCATCCCTGAACAATTTGTTAACCACTAATCTGCATATTTGAATCTCTTGTTCACAGCTCACCAGCACCCCTAAATTCCCTGTCCACAGCTTATAGCACCCGTGAACCAAAGCCCACCTCATTTGTACTCTCTGTTCACAGCACACTTGCACACCCTGTGCCGCTTGTATACAGCTGATCTGTACACTCGTTCACAGCTCACCTGTGGCCTCTTGCACTGCTGAATCTGTTTCTATCGTCAGCTGAATGGGGCAGCTATCCAGATTTGTGGTCCTTTACTTTTGTTTCTCTATCACTGCCTGTACACCGATGTAGCACGCTCCATGTTGGAGCTGCAGATAAAATGGATCCCCCACTCCTGCACAGCCAGGCACACCAAATCTTCACAAGCACTTCAGAGACAGAAAACAGTCCATAGCTTTGTTTTTAATTTTTTTGGGGGGCATAGGGATGGGAGATTATGGGATGCCCACTTGACTTCAACAACTTCAGGGCCAATTTCCTATATACAGTCTCTATGTACAATCTCTATATACAGCCTCCTCTGCTTCAGCCACCTGCACACATTTGGTTTCTGATGGCTCACTCCTGGAGGGGAGCTGATAGGCCTGATGTCAGCTCAGCAACAGTCCATTACAGGCAGGAACTCGCAGTCCCTTAATAGTAGCACGTTGAAGTGACACATCTCACGCTTTCTCCTGTACTTCCTCTGTAGTCACTAAGCCAAGCACCACATCTTCGGTCAATGCCAACCCACCTGGCTGCATTTGCGCCTTTACACCAGTCCACCCAACTGACTCTTTACCAGCCCACCCGGCTTACTCTCAAGAGATCTCTAGGGAATGGCTGAAGACTTAAGCACACCGATACCTTCAAGGGAGACTGACTACATGTGGCAGTCTCCCCCCTTTGTTGTCCCTACAGTGCTACTCACTCTGTCCTCTTTTGTGTCCATCCCTCCAGGAGGGGCTTCCTCCCGTTGTGTTGCAGAAGGATCCTTACAACACCCGAGCTCCAGCCCAAGGTCACCCCCCAAATTGGGGACATCCTTGAGGGCCACTGACAGTCTACTTAGCACTGCATCTCCATCTTCCACCCAACTGCCCCTGCTGGCATGGCTCATGACTATTTGTGAGGTTCTCTCTGCCCCCTGCCAGCCCACTACTGGGGATTGGCTAAGGCCTCATAAATATGCATGGCAGCCCCTCCTCACTCCCACCCTCCAGTTCTGGAAGTTTCTACAAACTTCAAGACCTGGGGGAAGTGCCAGAGAGAGCTGCCAGATGAGTCACCCTGCCCTAAGTCACTGAACCCTGACCCAGATTCCATAACTCAGGTTTAGCCCTGAGCTAACTAAATTTACCTATACTAGCAGAAAAACCTACACTAACACACACACACACACACACACACACACACACACACACTAGAGCAGAGGTAGGCAACTTTAAAGAGGTGGAGATCTACCTGAACAACATAGGAGAAGTCAAAGTTACAATTGAAAGAACTTTATTAAAGTAATTACATGTCAGTAACAAAGATTAGTTGCATAGCATACAATACTGTACAGGTGTACATGTTTACAACACTAAGAGAACTGTACCAGGGGAGACCATTCATATACATTTAGCAGAATAGACTACTTATTTGGAGCATCTGACAAAGTTCAGGATCACATCATCATCCAAACCAGTGGGTCCTGAACAGACAATAGAGGGTCACGTATGAAAAGGGGAGGTGCTCAAGGGAAAGGAGGGTAGGAGAGGGAAGAGGATAAAGGAGGAAACTACTACACAGAGAGGGGGGAAGGAATAGGCGGGGGGGTGGGAGAGGGGAACCATAACCACGGGGGAGCCCAGTCAAGTAGCATGTTCAATTCTATGGGTTCACCTCTGGGCTAGGTGGAGAAATCTCCATGTGCAGGGAGCCCCAAGAGTCTATCCAGGAAGACCAGATCTTGTCAAATTTACATGGACAGTTTCTGTTAATGTACGTTATTCTATACAAAGGTAAGATATTATTCATAGCATTCCTCCAGGAGACAACGGTGGGTAGCAATGCAGCCTTCCATTTCAGCAAAATCTCTCTACAAGCATAGTATGTAGCCTATATTATAAATAGTTTAGTATTTTTCCTCACAATAAGGTCTACAATCACATTGAACAATGTAACTTCAGGGGTTAGTGCAAGGGTAGTCCCTGCAGCCTGGTTAATATCCGCTAGGGCCTTCTCCCAAAACTCCCGCAGAAGGGGACATGACCAAATCATATGTAGAAAAGAGGCCTCCAGGTTCCCACATCGTGGACATGCCGAGGACCTATCAGGGTAGATAGTAGCTAGTCTCTGGAGTGTATAGTAAGCTCTATGCAGAAACTTTAATTGAATAAAGCAATCCCGTGCAGAGATCAAATTAGTGACATAGGAAGAGACACAGCCCTCCCAGTCCTCCTCAGTTAAGGAAGGAATATCTTGTTGCCACTTCAAAAAAACCTTGGTCAGTTTACAGGATGGAGCTATCCTAAGGTGAAAGTACAGTGACAACAAGGGAGCATGCAGAACTTTTGATGACAGCAAGCGTTCTACTGGCTCCGACTCGAGCGTGACTCCACCAGGAAACTGGTGCTGAAAGGCGTGCCTCACCTGTAGGTACCTGAAGAACATCCAATTGTCCAACTGTCACCAGCTGCTTCAGCCCCACCACCCCTCTAGATGCCCACACTTGAGGGTCGGGTATGCTGCACAGGTGAGGGAGGTTGGGGTTGCCCCACAAAGGCATATGAGGGGAGAATGTCTCCAGGGGGCGACGCTGTGCCTTGACCCGGTTCCACACTGTTATTGTCGTACGCATCAAGGTAGTTATCTCCGAGTGAGCCCGTACTCCACAGTATACTAGATTACTCAGCATAGAGTATGACCCCATAAGTCACCGCGGGGTTGTCCCTAGGCTGAGAGAACCACCAATGGACTGTCACCAGGACCCCCACCCAGTAATACTGTTGGAAGTTCGGGAGAGCCAGTCCACCCTGGCTTACTGGTAGCTGTAGTGTGGATATAGCCAATCTGGGCACTTTCCCTAGCCAGATAAAGGAAAAACAATAGATTTTAATTCATTAAAAAACAACACCGGAAGCAAAACTGGGCAATTTCTGGGAAATAAAGAAACTTGGGAAGCAAGATAATTTTTATCAAATTCACCCTGCCAACTGGGGTAAGTGGGAGCAACTTCCAGCCTGCACACCTCTGCAGAGGGAGCACGTTCAGGTCAAAGTACCTGGCAACTGGTCCGCCTGTGCATATCCCCATTTAAAGCTGTCGACCCACACCAGCGGGGTCTGCATGGCTGGCCTAGGATGTGCAGAATGCAGGGGAAAGATCAGGGATTTGTCCCAGTTAACCTTAACTCCAGAATATGATGCAAAGTCATTGATTATATGTAGGGCTGCCGGGAGGGAGGAGGAGACATCCGTTAAAAAGAGGAGATTGTCATCAGCATACAAGGATATTTTTTTCCTCCACCACCCCCACTTGGATCCCCAGAATCGCAGACACAGCTCGTATCCGCGCAGCCAGGGGCTCCACAGCTAGTGCAAACAACCTGTCTGGTGCCCCTACCCAGGGGGAAGGCAGGTGAGAGGGAGTTGTTGGTGCGCAACCGAGCACTGGGAGAGGCGTACATTAAACGCAGCCATTTGATAAATACAGGTCCAAACCCAAACTTTTGGAGGACAGCCCAGAGATAGTCCCCCTCGACCGAGTCAAATGCTTTCTCAGCATCTAGGGATACCATCGCCCCCGGGATGTCCTCCATGGCCCTATGTGTGTCAACAATCTGCGGATGTATATGTCGGTTCCTCTGCCCGGCATGAACCCAGATTGATCAGGGTGTATCAGAGCAGTAATTACAGAGTTTAAACAGCCAGCCAGAACTTTAGCAAGAATTTTTAAATCTACATTCATAAGAGATATTGGCCGGTATGAGGAACACAGTTCAGGGTCCTTGCCAGGCTTGGGGAGAACCACCACCACTGCCTCAGACATAGACGGGGGGCAGAGAGCCCTCCTCCAAGGCCTTCAGTAGCAACTCACGGTATTTGGGGAGCAAGTCGTCAGCATAGTGTTTAAAGAATTCCGCCGGGAACCCATCTGTGCCCGGCGTCTTCCCTGCTTGCAGAGATTTGACCGCTAGTTGAATATCCTTGAGGGCAACCAAACTATCTAGCCTTTCCCTGGTCGAGTCTGTAAGACATGGCAGATGAGCTAGAGCCAGGTAAGTATGCCGTTCCTCTTCAGTGTACTGCACTCAGGAACTATAGAGCTCCTGATAATATGAGGTAAATTGAGCACTAATCTGCGAGGGATCTACCATTACTTCCCCAGTAGGGGACTGGATATGGACACGGGGGTGGAGTGTTCCCATGACAACCAGCCAGCAGTCTTCCACTCCTCTCCCCGTGTTCAAAAAACCTTTGACTCTGATGGAGCAAATGGATTTTCATAGCAGATATACGGATAAGGGAGACATCTGTTAGAGAAATTGGATTCTTATTTTATAATCATTTAATGAATGCTTGCATGAGATTGCTTAGAAGTAGAATAACTTCAAGTTACACAGAAGTTGTGTCGAGTCCTTAAAATGCATATAAATCACAGAGATAATATAGTTCATTTTTAGTTCACTAATTAGATTGACAGCAGTTGAGCTACAGCCTGATAAGATAAGAACATTTTATACAGGTGGTTTAGAAATAATTATGTGGAATATGGGAAAGTTATGTACAGTACATTAATTAAGTTTGACAGGGTCAAACAAAGATCTGCTTGTGCCCTCATTAAAACTGTTAAAATATATTGAATAAAGTGGTTAGCTATGTGTGTATGTATGCGTGTGTATGTATGCGTATATATATATATCTATATATCTATATAGATATATATATATATCTATCTATTCTCCTCGTAAATCTGTTATCCTTGATGTTTGGTTAAGTTTTATCAGAACGAGGAGGGTTTGATTTAACACAGCTGGAGCCATACTGTCTCTACACAGGTGTTTTTAATTGGACAAAACCAGTTATAAATCACTTTAATTAACATATAGGAATTCTGGGAATGAATAAGTTTGTCTGGTTGTAGAACAGGTGTCAGATTTATGGTTAGTTGCATTGATGTAGATCTTAGCAACCAATCATATTTAGGAGAGATGGCTGAGATAAGGCTTGTAAAGGTATATAAATGCAAGTTTTACAATTGTTAGAAAGACAAGTCAAATAGAAGCTCATAAGGCTGAACTCTATGCATGCTGCTCTATTGCATAGGTCATAGAGATCAGAACCAATGGGCAAATATCTGTTCTTTTGTTGTAATTTGTCTCCTCGTACGAGTCAAATAAAGAAAACTTCTTAACTTGATCCAAAGTGTGGTCTAAGGTGAATTTCGCTCACAACATCCTGCAGAGCTGCTCGGAGAGAGGAATACACCAGAGGGTCTCTGTCCTTAGCATAAATAGTCTCCAGGGCCATAGCCTTAGTTTTCGCCTCCTGCAATTCCTTATGGGCATCCCTACGTACCCTCCCAGTGTGGGCCTGGAGGCTACCCCTTGTGCAGGCCTTAAATGCATCCCAAGTAATAGGGATAGGTACAGTGTGGTCCTGGGAGTTCCAAAAATTGATCATATCAGTTTTGCAAGGAATGTCGACCCTCGAGCCAGATAGGCAGAACCTAGACAAATGCCACAGGCCTTCTGCCTAAGGACACGTTAAACTGAGCTGCAGGGAAATAGGCACATGGTCAGAGATGCCCCTGGGCAAAATGATGACATCCCGGACCCTGGAAAGGACAGACCCTCCAGCGTACACCAGATCAATTCTAGAGAAGGTTCGGTAAAAGGCAGAATGACAGGTATACGACCGCAAGTTAGGGTGCCTCCACCTCCAGACATCCATAAAAATTAGAGGCTTCCGCCAATGACGCCAGGTCTGTGGCAGAGCCGGATGTCTGTGATAGTCTGTCCATCCCAGGATCCGGCACCACGTTTAAGTCCCCAAATATCAAAATTTTATCAGTAGCATAAACCAGCAATTTGGATGCCGATTGGTGGAGTAAATGCACCGAGGCTGGAGGGGGCAAATACAATCCCACTATGACAACTTCCAAGGTACTAATGATTGCATGCAAAATAACATACCTACCCCCTGGGTCAACATCTAATGCCAGAAGCCAGAAAGGCAGAGATTTGCGTACCAGTACTTTAACGCCACGTGAGAGATTGGAGTAAGTGGAATGGTATAGATGACCAACCCAGGGCCTCCTTAGGCTCAAGAGTTTACCACCAGTCAAATGAGTCTCCTGGAGAATACAAATATAAGGTATCTGACGCAGCAGAAATTGAAGCACCAATGATCTTTTAACCTTAGAGTTCAGACCCCTAGAGTTCCAGGACACTATTTTACATATAGACATAAGGTCCTGCTATCAAATCTACAACAAGAATAGTCATCACATTCAGAATAATTGGCAGCCCCAAGACAGAACAGTAGACATGTAATACAGAAAACATACTGACATATATAGACATGAAGCAGCAAAAACATAAGTAAACCCCCAATCCACCCCACCCCCCATCCCAACCAGGGGAGGCCTAGCACCCAGAACAGATAAGGGCAACGAGCCCATGTGGGGGCACAATGTGCAACAAGGCATCTGTGACCGGTCTGCTGGAGTACAGTATATAAACTGGAACTAGGAGTCTGGATACATAGAACCAGTGCAGTCACCCAGCAGCCGCTGGGGGTACATACTTAATGAAATTATTATTATTATTATTATTATTATTATACAGGATTTATATAGCGCCGATAGTGAAATAAGGACTGTGCAAACAGGTAACTTGAACACAGCCATCAGGCCTACCATCAGTATCTCCCTAAAAAGGACCGGGATGAGGGATCCATATGGCGGGTAGGGCTCTTGAGTGGGCAGTGTGCTGACCATGTAGCGAAGGTGGTCTCCTGCCTCCCCAAAAATAACCAGGATCAGTAATCAGCACCACGTAGGTTTTCCTGCACCACTTCAGCAACCGTCTTTGGTAGGTACACACATCCACAGTCATAGGGCAGAATTAACATGTGTAGGGACAGGAGTTACCCAAGGGATAGAGCCACCACAGAGAGTGCAGCAGCAGGGATACATCCTGATGGCATCCAGGATACATAGTGGGTATTTAGGAGATACATCAGAGGGCCCAAGAACAGCAAGCGGCCCAACCCTGCAAAAGTGTAGCAGGACATAGATGCTCCAGGTAGCTCAGGACTTAGACAACAGGACCTGCATTATAACAGGCAGGATAACGTAAGCTGATATTCAGAACAGGGCCGAGCAGATATGGAGAGGTTCTCAGCAAGGCAAATTTAGGTTTCATCGCCGGCGAACTGTCTCTGCCCAGGAGGACGCCTCTCCAGGAGAGGTAAAGAAGCGGACTGTCTCTCCATCCTCAACTCTGGCGGGGAATAACATTGTATTTAAGCCCCTTATCCCGGAGCTTAGCTCTCACTGTATCAAAGGATTTGCGTTGCCTCTGAGTCTCCACGGAGTAGTCAGGGAATATCATGGGTTTAACATTTTTATAACGGAGCTGCGCCAGGGCCACATCCCTGTCCTTAAAATGCAACAGCTTAAAAATTAATGTGCGGGGTGGAGAACCCCACAGGCCCCTTGAGGCAGGCATACCGTGAAGTAAAGAAAGGAGAAAAGGCGGCAGCAATATGAGGAGACGTTCAGCAAAGGCAGTAGGATCCTTACCCTCTGCTCCCTCCGGGAGACGTATGATTCGCAGGTCTCCAGTGTCTTAATCTTGACTTTAAGGGTATGGAGATCACCTGCATGGTCTCAAATGGAGTCCTCCGCTGCAGAGACCCTCCGCTCCACCTCCACCACTCGACCACGGAAAGAGTCCAGATCCCTGTGAATAAAATCCACATTCGTCTGCAGGTGGTCTATTTTATCCATAAGTGTGGTCTTGCAGGTTGAAATAGTCTGCATGACGGCTGCGAGATCTGCCGCTGTTGCAGGGGGAGAGACAGAGGCCTCCATCTACGAAGCCATGTGTGCTGTTATGGGGGCCTGACCCCTGGTCCTTGCCCGATCCAAGGAGGTCGCTGCGGAGTTGGAGTGACGGGATCTGCCACCAGTCATGACCCAGAGCCACCGCTGAGTATCCCGGACCGATCCACAGCCCGATTAGGTCATTTGCACCGGATAGAAGCAAGATTTATAAGCCAGACTCCAGAAGCTCAGTTACAGAGCGTCCTCTCCCGTCGCCATCTTGGACATGCCCCCCCCTTCCCGTACCTGATTTAAACCTGTCATTGCCATACTACAGTGTCACAATCACATGTATTGCATGGCAATCATGGGTTTCAAGTGGTGAGGAGGCAACATATCACCTCCTCCTCACCTGTCAAACACACTCAGATCGATTTTTTAGAGGAGCAGCAGTGCCTGCTGCACTTGTGAATGAGCCCTTAGTTGCATTCAGCAGCGGCACCCTTAGTTGTACAGTTCAATTCCTACCCCCTTTAGCTGCTGAGGCAGCAGCCAAAGGTGTACATATGCCACAGCAGGAATCAAACCCCCTGTTGCTTTTGGTGGGTGCTGCCGCCTGCCAATTACAACCCATTCAAGTAAATAGGGACACTCCGCAAGCGTCCCACAACTGAATGCTTCTGTGGGGTCCAAGGGGTTAAACTTTCTCAATGATGTGCTGTAGTTTACCTGCATTGCGGGTGCAGAGCAGTGCATCTGGGTTAGCTGCGGTTTGCCATAGACTTCTATTATATCCTGCAGGTGTGGTGCACTTTCTGAAAGCTCGCCAAAACTCCTGCATTCAGAAGATATAGTCAGAGGCTAAGCTCCGTAACCCGCAGAAAAGCTGCAGGTACTTTGCACTGCACCCGCGGTGTGGGTAAACCACAGCACATCAATGTGAAAGCAGTCCTTTACTATTATGCCCAGTGTATTGCTTCATACCGACCTGCAGATCTCTTCTTTCCTGCTGCTGGCACCACTCTGAAGACCGCTAGCCAGGATAAGAGGTGGCATGCAGTATCACTCTGCATGGGACAGGAGCCAGCACTACAGAAGAGGCATCCGCTTATGTGGCTCTTGCTCTCTACTACAGCTCCAGCTTTACAAGTAGTCCCTCTGCATTGCACTCTATTTCATGCTTTGGGATTGTGAGCAAGCGAAGACCGTGATCTACCAGTGACCTGGCTGTGACCTACTGGTCTGCTGACCCCTGCACTAGAGGGTGCTAAACACTTTAGCAACACTGACTGCAGCAGAGATACAGTAAACATGGTGGGCAGCAGAGTCTGGGCGATACCCGTCTAGCATAGTGGATGTCTCCACACACAGCATACAGCATTGCTGGGCAATGAGCGTTGTTGAGGTTAACACAGCATTTGTGGGGCAGTCATTCAGAATGTGGGACTACTTGGCCAATCCAGGACAGTTGGCATCTATGCTAATGTTGGAGTTTTTAACAAAATGAAAAAATATATTTCAAATGTAAAAATATCATAGAAGCCTTGGCCTGTGATGAGTATTGTTATTTTAATGTGTTGCTGAATTTAGATGTAATAGCAAGCCTATTGCAAAAAGGTCATCTGTCTAGTCCTCAGAAACTATTTCTCCTGTTTAATGGGGGCGCACAGTTCAGTATATGAAAATGTCATTGAACTACAGCTAAAAAAGCCATCTGCTCTTTCTTTGTTTCAGTAGTATCTTGCTTATTCAAATTTGAATATGACATTTTGTTTGCTCTTCCTATGTCAATGATGTTCAACCTATAGCTCTTCTAAGTCTTTGGTCAGACTGATTAAAGCTCCTTACAGATTAAAATAGAACAAAGTACAAAGGTATAAATTCCAAAGAGCAAAAATGTTAATCGGTCCAGTGTGCCACTGCTTTCAATGTCGCACAAACTATAGAGAGAAATAGATGCAATGGGGTTGATTTACTAAAACTGGAAAGTGCAAACCCTGGTGCAGCTCTGCAGAGAAACCAATTAGTTTCCAGGTTTTTTTTGTCAAAGCTTAATTAAACAAGCTGAGGTTAAAAGCTGATTGGCTACTATGCACGGCTGCACCAGATTTTGCACTCTCCAGTTTTAGTAAATCAACCCCTCTATATGAAAAGTGATTTAGTAGTTTAGAGGTTTATCTCTGTCAATCCAGCACTGACACTTCTCTGCCTGAGAGCACAGCCAGCCTGGTGGCCTGACTTTGAAATTGTGCAGTTATTCCCCATGCTCCTATTTGGTGACAGGTCAATGAAGGAACACTGGGGGAGAGGTCACCATACTGCAGTTAAATACAAAGCTTATACCCAACATCTCCGGTACCCCATTTAAGCTTAAAGTGGAGTTCCACCCAAAAATGGAACTTTTTGGATTCCTCCCCCCCTCCAGTGTTACATTTGGCACCTTTCAGGGGGGAGGAGGGAGCAGATACCTGTCTAATACAGGTATTTGCTCCCACTTCCTGGCATAGATCACCACGGTGATTGCGGTGACCTACGCCACTTCCACCGCCTACCTCGTCCTCCCCCCGCTGTATTCTGTGAGACACAGAACACAGCAGGGACCTGAGAGGACGTGCAGCACGACTCGCGCATGCGCAGTAGGGAACCAGGAAGTGAAGCCGCACGGCTTCACTTCCTTATTCCCTTACCGAGGATGGTGGGGGCAGCAGCCGAGAGCCGAAAGGACAGATCAGCTTCGCTGCCGACATCGTTGGCTCCCTGGACAGATAAGTGTCCATGTATTAAAAGTCAGCAGCTGCAGTATTTGTAGCTGCTGGCTTTTAATATTTTTTTTTTTTAGCGAACCTCCGCTTTAAGTTCCGCCATGGTGCTTTGATCCACTGACTTAGCACTTTAAGCCACAATCCCAGCCACAATATTATTTATAAAGCCCTCCTTCTTCGGCATGCTAATATTATTATTATTATGAAACCTTTTCAATTAACCACTTGACGTCCGCCGCATGACGATGTATGTCGGCAGAGCGGCATGGGCAGGCAAAAGGACTTACATGTACGTCCTTGCCTGCCCGCGGGTGGGGGGTCTGATCGGACCCCCCCCCGGTGCCTGCGGTGGTCGTCAAAACCCCCCCGGCGATCGGTGGTGAGGGGGAGGCCATCCATTCTTGGCCCCCCCCTTGCGATGGCTCCCAGCCAATGGGATCATTTCCCTGCCTCTGTATTGTACACAGAGGCAGAGGAAATGATGTCATCTCTCCTCGGCTTGGCATTTTCCGTTCCGGCGCAGAGGAGAGAAGACTGTAATGTGAGTGCACCAAACACACACATACAGTAGAACATGCCAGGCACACAATACACCCCGATCCCCCCCCGATTACCCCCTGATCCCCCCCCCCCGATCCCCCCCCGATTACCCCCTGACCCCCCCCCGATCACCCCTCTCCCCTCCCCGTCACACTGACACCAAGCAGTTTTTTTTTTTTCTGATTACTGCATGGTGTCAGTTTGTGACAGTTACTGTGGTGGGACAGTTACTGTTAGCCCCCTTTAGGTCTAGGGTACCCCCCTACCCCCCCCCAATAAAGTTTTAACCCCTTGATCACCCCCCGTCACCAGTGTCGCTAAGCGATCATTTTTGTGATCGCTGTATTAGTGTCACTGGTGACGCTAGTTAGGGACGTAAATATTTAGGTTCGCCGTCAGCGTTTTATAGCGACAGGGACCCCCATATACTATCTAATATATGTTTTAACCCCTTGATTGCCCCCTAGTTAACCTTTTCACCACTGATCACCGTATAACCGTTACGGGTGACGCTGGTTAGTTCGTTTATTTTTTATAGTGTCAGGGCACCCGCCGTTTATTACCTAATAAAGGTTTAGCCCCCTGATCGCCCGGCGGTGATATGCGTCGCCCCAGGCAGCGTCAGATTAGCGCCAGTACCGCTAACACCCACGCACGCAGCATACGCCTCCCTTATTGGTATAGTATCTGAACGGATCAATATCTGATCCGATCAGATCTATACTAGCGTCCCCAGCAGTTTAGGGTTCCCAAAAACGCAGTGTTAGCGGGATCAGCCCAGATACCTGCTAGCACCTGCGTTTTGCCCCCTCCACCCAGCCCAGCCCAGCCCACCCAAGTGCAGTATCGATCAATCACTGTCACTTACAAAACACTAAACGCATAACTGCAGCGTTCGCGGAGTCAGGCCTGATCCCTGCGATCGCTAACAGTTTTTTTGGTAGCATTTTGGTGAATTGGCAAGCACCAGCGGCCTAGTACACCCCGGTCGTAGTCAAACCAGCACTGCAGTAACACTTGGTGACGTGGCGAGTCCCATAAGTGCAGTTCAAGCTGGTGAGGTGGCAAGCACAAGTAGTGTCCCGCTGCCACCAAGAAGAAGACAAACACAGGCCCGTCATGCCCATAATGCCCTTCCTGCTGCATTCGCCAATCCTAATTGGGAACCCACCGCTTCTGCAGCACCCGTACTTCCCCCATTCACATCCCCAACCAAATGCAGTTGGCTGCATGAGAGGCATTTTTATGTCCTCCCGAGTACCCCTACCCAACGAACCCCCCAAAAAAGATGTCGTGTCTGCAGCAAGCGCGGATATAGGCGTGACACCCGCTATTATTGTCCCTCCTGTCCTGACAATCCTGGTCTTTGCATTGGTGAATGTTTTGAACGCTACCATACACTAGTTGAGTATTAGCGTAGCGTACACCATTGCACAGACTAGGCACACTTTCACAGGGTCTCCCAAGATGCCATCGCATTTTGAGAGACCCGAACCTAGAACCGGTTACAGTTATAAAAGTTAGTTACAAATAAAAGTGTAAAAAAAAAAAAAAAAAAAAAATATATAAAAAAAAAAAAAAAATAGTTGTCCTTTTATTGTCCTCTCTCTCTCTCTATTCTCTCTCTATTGTTCTGCTCTTTTTTACTGTATCCTATTCTGCAATGTTTTATTGTTATTATGTTTTATCATGTTTGCTTTTCAGGTATGCAATTTTTTATACTTTACCGTTTACTGTGTTTTATTGTTATCCATTTTTATGTCTTCAGGTACACCATTCACGACTTTGAGTGGTTATACCAGAATGATGCCTGCAGGTCTAGGCATCATCTTGGTATCATTCTTTTCAGCCAGCGGTCGGCTTTCATGTAAAAGCAATCCTAGCGGCTAATTAGCCTCTAGACTGCTTTTACAAGCAGTGGGAGGGAATGCCCCCCCCACCGTCTTCCGTGTTTTTCTCTGGCTCTCCTGTCTCAACAGGGAACCTGAGAATGCAGCCGGTGATTCAGCCAGCTGACCATAGAGCTGATCAGAGACCAGAGTGGCTCCAAACATCTCTATGGCCTAAGAAACCGGAAGCTACGAGCATTTCATGACTTAGATTTCGCCGGATGTAAACAGCGCCATTGGGAAATTGGGAAAGCATTTTATCACACCGATCTTGGTGTGGTCAGATGCTTTGAGGGCAGAGGAGAGATCTAGGGTCTAATAGACCCCAATTTTTTCAAAAAAGAGTACCTGTCACTACCTATTGCTATCATAGGGGATATTTACATTCCCTGAGATAACAATAAAAATTATAGAAAAAAAAAATGAAAGGAACAGTTTAAAAATAAGATAAAAAAGCAAAAAAATAATAAAGAAAAAAAGAAAAAAAAAAAAAGCACCCCTGTCGCCCCCTGCTCTCGCGCTAAGGCGAACGCAAGCCGCGGTCTGTCGTCAAACGTAAACAGCAATTGCACCATGCATGTGAGGTATCACAGCGAAGGTCAGATCAAGGGCAGTAATTTTAGCAGTAGACCTCCTCTGTAAATCTAAAGTGGTAACCTGTAAAGGCTTTTAAAGGCTTTTAAAAATGTATTTATTTTGTTGCCACTGCACGTTTGTGCGCAATTGTAAAGCATGTCATGTTTGGTATCCATGTACTCGGCCTAAGATCATCTTTTTTATTTCATCAAACATTTGGGCAATATAGTGTGTTTTAGTGCATTAAAATTTTAAAAAGTGTGTTTTTTCCCCAAAAAATGCGTTTGAAAAATCGCTGCGCAAATACTGTGTAAAAAAAAAATTAAACACCCACCATTTTAATCTGTAGGGCATTTGCTTTAACAAAATATATAATGTTTGGGGGTTCAAAGTAATTTTCTTGCAAAAAAAAAAAAAATTTCATGTAAACAAAAAGTGTCAGAAAGGGCTTTGTCTTCAAGTGGTTAGAAGAGTGGGTGATGTGTGACATAAGCTTCTAAATGTTGTGCATAAAATGCCAGGACAGTTCAAACCCCCCCAAATGACCCCATTTTGGAAAGTAGACACCCCAAGCTATTTGCCTCTCAGCAAATAGCTTGGGGTGTCTACTTTCCAAAATGGGGTCATTTGGGGGGGGTTAGTGCCACCTGGGCATTCCATGGCCTCCGAAACTGTGATAGGAAAGTGAAGAGTGAAATCAAAAATTTACACCCTTAGAAATCCTGAAGGCGGTGATTGGTTTTCGGGGCCCCGTACGCGGCTAGGCTCCCAAAAAGTCCCACTCATGTGGTATCCCCCATACTCAGGAGAAGCAGCTAAATGTATTTTGGGGTGCAATTCCACATATTCCCATGGCCTGTGTGAGCAACATATCATTTAGTGACAACTTTGTGCAAAAAAAAAAAAAAAAAATGTGTCACTTTCCCACAACTTGTGTCAAAATATAAAATATTCCATGGACTCAACATGCCTCTCAGCAAATAGCTTGGGGTGTCTACTTTCCAAAATGTGGTCATTTGGGGGGGGTTTGTGCCATCTGGGCATTTTATGGCCTTCAAAACTGTGATAGGTAGTGAGGAGTGAAATAAAAAATTTACGCCCTTAGAAATCCTGAAGGCGGTGATTGGTTTTCGGGGCCCCGTACGTGGCTAGGCTCCCGAAAAGTCCCACACATGTAGTATCCCTGTACTCAGGAGAAGCAGCTGAATGTATTTTGGGGTGCAATTCCACATAGGCCCATGGCCTGTGTGAGCAATATATCATTTAGTGACAACTTTTTGTAAATTTTTTTTTTTTCATTATTCCATCACTTGGGACAAAAAAAATAAATATTCAATGGGTTCAACATGCCTCTCAGCAATTTCCTTGGGGTGTCTACTTTCCAAAATGGGGTCATTTGTGGGGGTTTTGTACTGCCCTGCCATTTTAGCACCTCAAGAAATGACATAGGCAGTCATAAACTATAAGCTGTGTAAATTCCAGAAAATGTACCCTAGTTTGTAGACGCTATAACTTTTGCGCAAACCAATAAATATACGCTTATTGACATTTTTACCAAAGACATGTGGCCGAATACATTTTGGCCTAAATGTATGACTAAAATTGAGTTTACTGGATTTTTTTATAACAAAATTTAGAAAATATCATTTTTTTTCAAAATTTTCGGTCTTTTTCCGTTTATAGCGCAAAAAATAAAAACCACAGAGGTGATCAAATACCATCAAAAGAAAGCTCTATTTGTGGGAAGAAAAGGACGCAAATTTCGTTTGGGTACAGCATTGCATGACCACGCAATTAGCAGTTAAAGCGATGCAGTGCCAAATTGGAAAAAGTCCTCTGGTCCTTAGGCAGCATAATGGTCCGGGGCTAAAGTGGTTAACCACTTCTGGACCAAGCCTATTTTTGACACTTGTTGTTTACAAGTTAAAACCAGTATTTTTTGCTAGAAAATGACTTAGAACCCCCAAACATTTTATATATATATATATATATATATATATATATATATATATATATATTAGCAAAGACTCTGGAGAATAAAATGGCGGTCGTTGCAATATTTTATGTTACACGGTATTTGTGCAGCGGTCTTTCAAACTCAATTCTTTTGGAAAAAATACATTTTTTGGATAAAAAAATAAGAAAACTGTAAAGTTAGCCCAATATTTTTGCATCATGAGAGATGATGTTACACCGAGTAAATAGATACCTAACATGTTACGCTTCAAAATGGCACACCTTTGTGGAATGGCGACAAACTATGATACTTAAAAATCTCCATAGGCAACATTTACAATTTTTTTTTAAAGGTTACCAGATTAGAGTTACAGAGGAGGTCTTTTGCTTTAGAAATATTGCTCTCGCTCTGACGATTGCGGCGATACCTCCCATGTGTGATTTAAACACCGTTTACATTTGTGGGTGCGATTTACGTATGCGTTTTCTTTTTTTCTTTGGTGCGCGAGCACGCGGGGATAGGGGTGCTTTTTTTACACTGTCTCTTTAAAAAAAAAAACTTATCACTTTTTTGCTGTCACAAGGAATTTAAAGATCCCTTGTGACAGTAATAGATGGTGACAGGTACTCTTTATGGAGGGATCTGGGGTCTAAAAGAACCCAAATCCCTCCTTTGCACTTTGGCATTTTGGAAAACTAGGATTTTTTAAAATTGGCGCCATTGGCAGCCAAGTAAACCGGAAGTGACGTTGTGATTTCGCTTCCGGGTTACCTCATCAGAGACCCGATCAAAGCCGATTCCAGCGGACATGCTGGCTGGTCGGTGATACAGGAGGCCCTGTTGGAGCAGCAGGAGGGGAGGGGGGGACATCCCCTCCCACTCCTTGTGATAATAGCCAAGCGGCTGCTGAGCCACATCGGTTGTTATCACCAGAAAGCGGAACCGCCAGCTCTAAAAACGGTACATGGGTTAAGCCTGCAGCTTCACCCCGTTACGTCCACTTCCTAAACATCATAACATCAGGTCTCTGTGCTTCTTTATGTAATGCAGGCAGATCATGGTGGGTGGGAGGGGCAGGCAGGGTGCTGTACATAGTTTCCTGAAAACATCACAGCACCCTGCCTCAGTACATTTCTCAAGAGCTCACAGGCTTGATGCAAGCAGTGGGCTGGCTCTTGGGAGGAGTTATGCAAATAGCAAAATGCCTTAATGGGTGGGTGTCAGATTTGAGGAATTTTTAAATAGACTGCATTTGCATGTCAATTTCCCTAGGTAATGCCCACATGTGATCTGAGTATCCAGGAGTGAAATAACTAAAATCCAGTGAGTGAAAGGGGCAGGGAGAATGTGGATAGGGATGAAAGAGCTAGATCATGCTGAAGGTCCTACAGCCAGGAAATGAGGCAAACTTTATCTTACCTACTGCAGCTATTAAAGTGATATCAAAGGCAGAAAAAAAAACAAAAAACAAAAAAACAAACAAACATGTCATACTTACCTCCTCTGTGCAGCGTTTTTGCACAGAACAGGTCTGATCCTCCTATTCTTGAGTCCCCAGCCGGGGCTCTTGGCTAATCCCTCCTGTCGAATGCCCCCAAAGTGAGCAGCTGTGTCTCCATTCAGACATGGAGCCTCGGCTCGGCCTTGCCCCCTCTCGTTCCTCATTGGCTGTCTGGCTGTGATTGACAGCAGTGGGAGCCAATGGCTCAGCCAATGAGGAGGGACAGTCCCTGGAGAGCAGATGCTCAATGCTCTCATGGACATTGCTGGATCGAGAGGGAGCTCAGGTAAGTATTAGGGAAGTATTAAGCTCAGAAGCTTAAAGTGACAGCTATTCAGGACTAGAGTTCAATTTTAGGCACTGTTACTGGCCTTTGGTCTACCTAGAGACAGGGGCGGACTGACCATCCGGGCACTCGGGCACTGCCCGAGGGCCCCATGCCACTAAGGGGCCCCATCAGGGTTGCCAGCCTCAATAAAACCAGGGACAGTATGTAAAAATCTGTGTTTTTTAAAAAATCCCAAGATTATAGCTGCCCCGCCTCTCCAGTGCCTTTTCAGTGTGTGTATTCTGTGTGTGTATACTGTGTGTGTCTGTGTGTGTATACTGTGTGGCCCCATAATCTATTGCCTGGGGGCCCCATAATCTCCTATTGCCCGGGGGCCCCATAATCTCCTATTGCCTGGGGGCCTGATAATCTTCTCCTATTGCTTGGGGGGCCCCATAATCTCCTATTGCCCGGGGGCCCCATGAGTTGTCAGTCCGCCCCTGCCTAGAGACGATCTCGAAAGTCATACTTGCCCCAAATGGCTTTTCTTATACAAATTTTGTGTTCCTCTCCAGCTTGGGCAGCACAGTATGTCCACCCCCATTCTGGTCCCAAAATTGATGTGAATATCTGCACGTAGAAGAAGCAATGTTAGATGTCATCATCTATTAACTTATCCTTCTAGGATCCTCCAGTTAAGTATTAAATTTCCTTATTTCTGTTACAAGCCATTTGTGGTTACACACATGCATTAAAACATCAAGACTTGAGCAATTCAAGAGCAAAAGGTCGTGTAGTGTGTCTCTATAAAGGGCAAGGATGATGTGTGGCTTGGCAAAGGCTTTGCAGACAATTTCACAGGCAACACAGTGAATAAACAAAGCCACATGCTTCAGATTATTCTGCTATAGAACTGCTTTCCGAAGTCAGTGACAGAAGCAAAAACATAAACAATAATGAAAGTGATCTTAAGTGGGAGTCATTAAGATTTTGGAATTTCAACATGATCTCATCAACAATTTAGCTATTTGTAAACTGTGTTCTATTGACAAAGGGTGGTTATGGAGAAATGATGAATTACTTTAGTTTTCATTGCTGTTTTGCTATTTTAGATAGTGATCTTGGTGAGTCTTTCTAGGTGCACTAGAGGGTGCAAGAAAAAAACCTACTGCTGTATAGCTATTGCTATCCTTCCGGTGCTGTTCTGCCGTTTGTCCGCCCCTCCTTTCCTCCTGTACAGTCACAGAACCTTTTGTATTCTTTGAACCTATTCATATATTACAACACGTTCTATGAATGGACAGGGGAGAGGAGGGGTAGGTAGGACTGAGGCAAGAGCAGTGTCAGATCTCGGCTGCTGCTGTCAGTATGTTATGAATGCCAGGTCACAAGCTTGCCACTGTCTTCAGTATGTGAAGGTGGCACTTTCAGCCTCATCCTGCACAGAGATTTTCCAGCCCTCAGAACACACCCACAAAAACTGCCACCAATGTTGTTTTTTTAAGGGAAGATACAGTCTCCCAGTCCACAGATTTTGTTGTAATAATTCTGGCTTCTAAGAAATGTCTGTAATATACACTATATTGTCAAAAGTATTGAGACACCTGCCTTTACACGCACATGAAGTTTAATGGCATCCCAGTCTTATGCCGCGTACACACGGTCGGAATTTCTGACAACAAATGTTTGATGTGAGCTTATTGTCGGAAATTCCGACCGTGTGTAGGCTCCATCGGACATTTGTTGTCGGAATTTCCGACAACAAAAATTCGAGAGCTGGTTCTCAAATTTTCCAACAACAAAATCTGTTGTCCAAAATTCCGATCGTGTGTACACAATTCCAACGCACAAAATTCCACACATGCTCGGAATCAAGCAGAAGAGCCGCACTGGCTATTGAACTTCATTTTTCTTGGCTCGTCGTACGTGTTGTACGTCACCGTGTTCTTGACGTTCGGAATTTCTGACATTTGTGCGAGCGTGTGTATGCAAGACAAGTTTGAGCCAGAATCTGTTGGAAATAAATCCAGGATTTTGTTGTTGGAATGTCCGATCGTGTGTATGCGGCATAAGTCTGTAGAGTTATTTAATGTTAATTTAATTTAATATTATTTAATATTGGGTTTGTCCACCCTTTGCAGCTATAACAGCTTCAACTCTTCTGGGAAGGCTGTCCACAAGGTTTAGGAGTGTGTCTATGGGAATGTTTGACCATTCTTCCAGAAGCGCATTTGTGAGGTCAGGCACTGATGTTGGACAAGAAGGCCTGGCTCACAGTCTCCGCTCTAATTCATCCCAGAAGGTATTCTATCAGGTTGAGGTCAGCACTCTGTGCAGGCCAGTCAAGTTCCTCCACCCCAAACTCGCTCATCCATGTCTTTATGGACCTTGCTTTGTGCACTGGTGTGCAGTCATGAACAGGAAGGGACCATCCCCACACTGTTCCCACAAAGTTGGGAGCATGAAATTGTCCAAAATATCTTGGGATGCTGACACCTTAAGAGTAACTTTCACTGTAACTAAGGGGCAAAGCCCAACCCCTGAAAAACAACTCCACACCATAATCCCCCCTACACCAAATGATTTGGACAAAAAGTTGAAGCTGTTATAGCTGCAAAGGGTGGGCCAACTCAATATTGAACCCTACAGACTAAGAAAGGGATGCCGTTAAAGTTCATGTGCCTATAAAGGCAGGCATCCCAATACTTTTGACAATATAGTATATGTTGTCATGTCAGACATGGAGATAATAGAGGTTAAAACCTTGTAGTGCTCTCCAAAGAAACAGGAATTCTTTAAGTTCTGGTTTCGTGCATTAGATATAAGGTTTAACTTTTAACCTCCTCAGCCTTCTGGCCCTTGAGGAGGTTTATAATGCCGGGAGGTGGCGTGGGGCTTAAGAGCACGAACTGCCGTGATTGGCTGTCATGGCGGTCACGTGATCCGAAGACTCTCGATCGCTAACAGCTTTCGTTTAGGCGCCTGTAAATGTCAGGAGCGAACACCGCAAATGCTCTCGGCACAGATGTATGAACAGCAATTCATGCAAATATGTGGCTCCTTGGCACCAAGAACCAGGCACTGAGAAGCTGCATATTTGCGCGCGGCTGGTGCAAAGGGGTTAAAATAATGTTTAATAACAAAAAAAGACAAAATGTGCAAACAAAATTTACAGAAAAACGATAGCAATGATAGCAACAGGAAAATGAATTGGAATAAAACAGAAAAGTACTTAAAGCGTTTGTTAACCCAAAAAAAAAAAAAAAAAAAGATCCTGTTCCCTTAAAGCATGTTATACAGCACAGTGCTTGTGCTGTGTCATTTGCCCCCCCCCCCCCCCGTATACCCTAAAAAACCTGGTGGATCCTGCCTGGCTATACCCTACCCTCAGCAAACTGACCACAATAATCATGGCTGCTGAGCCCTGACACCGTGGTCTATTTGCATGATTCTGTCATCCGCAGCCCTGCTATCTGCAGCTCTCCTGTCTCTGTCTCCTCTGTCCTCCTCCCCCCTCCTCCTCTCTGCTTGTGCCATTGCCCCCCCCCCCCGCTCTCATATATGTTAGTATATTGCCTTATCCCCTCTGTACCATTATAACATGTGTCCCTGTGCCTGTATAATGTGAAAAATCCAGCGAACTGTACCTGTATAAGCTCAGCGCTGGGCGCTCAGCTGATTGATGGTGCTCTCTCTCTCCTCTCTCCCCCTCCTTCCCAGCTCATGTCAGCGGGAGGGCTTGGACCCGCCCACTGCAGCTGTGAGCTGGAGAGAGAAGAAAGGAGAGGAATCAGCTGAGATGCCCGGAGCGGAGCTTATATCGGTACAGATAGGTGGATTTTTCACATTACACAGGGACAGATATTATAATGGTACAGAGGGGATAAGTCTATTTAGTACTATTTTGAGCAAGTGGCAGATTGTTATGGCACCTATAAGTAGCTGCTTTATGTAGCATTGTATAATGTTAATGACTTTATGTTCCAATTATTTATGTTTAAGCGCTTTTTTATGTCTCTTTCTTTCTGTGTGAGACATAGATATTTTTAATCTTTATTAAATAAAAATAATAATTTTATAACTGGTACGGAAATTATTGTTCAATCATTGAGTTAAGAAGCACCTTAAAAGTCCCAGGGGAAAAGGGAATTTGTCTCTTTTTTCCCCTATCCCCGTTAGGCTAATTTAGCCTTTGTCCTTACTATTTAGTACAAGTGGTTAACAACCACTTTAACAAGGTGTTGCCTAGTCTGCATTTCCAGAGTCCAATTACTGTAATGTCCAACGAGTAGCATAGTCTGATTCCAGATCACTTTCAGGCTTCATTTAAACTTGAGTATAGGAGCTTTTGACATTTTTTTTGCCAAAGCTCCTAAACTCAATTCCATGTACGCCTATGTGTCAATGTACACATAGACTTTTACCAGAGTTTAGGAGCTGCAACCTCTCTCTCCTGCACGTGGAAGAATCACGTTCAGGATAGGATCATTTTGACCTCTGTCTGTGAAATTGTGGCGCAAATTTACCACGATAGTGCTGCGTTTTGCATTTTCCCATGGCCGGCAGTCAAAATAGGCTATGTGTTCATGAAGCCTTAGGCTTCATGTACACTACAGCTCCTAAACGTGAGTTTAGGAGCTTTTGGCGTTCTTTTTTTTGCCAAAGCTCCTAAACTCAACTCCATTAAAGCCTATATGTCTATGTACACATAGGCTTTTAGGATCGTTTAGGAGCTTCTGGGGTTAGGGGAAGTTCAACCTCCCTCAACCTCCCTCTCCTGAACGCGGAAGAATCACAGAGAGGATAGGAACATATTGACCGCAGCATTTTGCGTTTTAACACGTCCGGCGGTCAAAGTAGGCTGTGTGTACATGGAGCCTTACAGGGCTTATGAGCTTGCTTTAGCCTCTCAGGCTTTGGATGTACTAGACACATCCAAAGGAATGGCTGAAGATATTGATAAAGTTTACAGTGGCTAATTAGCCGGTTTTGCAGGCCACAATGGCTAATTACTGACCAATTTTTCTGGCTTGAGCTGTGTTAACAGAACTTACAATGGCCCGCTCTGTATCTGTGAACTCACTGTTCAATCTGCAAATTTGATGGCTGCACATGAATTTTGACTATGGCACCTAATTCCCCAGATCTCATTATCATTACAAGGATAGCTTGTGTGTAGGAGAACCTTAAGTCTGTTGTTAGAACAGCTTTACTGAAATTGTAAAGAGCAGGCAGTGATCCAGAAGGTCCTGAGACTTAACTTAGTAAAAAAAATAGGTATCTGAACACATTAAAGCAATTTAGAACTGAAAAGTACACAATCTTTGTTAGATAGAGGCACTTATACACAGCAGTATATAATTATTTCCAAGGAATGCATCTCACTTTTCAGCTTGTTCTGTAGGTGGGATGCAGCGTGTGCCGCAGCAATAATTCACACAGTCGGGTGCGAGCTAAAACTTTGTGTATATAGAGGGAAAAACTGCACTTGGTGCCCAATGAAAACTAAAAAAACAAATCAAAATGTGAAAACAGCTACACTCAGATACACAAATACAAGCGTTATAATTACTGCCGGCACTTACAAGATATCTTTGGAAAGATTTATGGACACTGCTGACTTATATACTTGGAACTATATACAGTGTTTAGGCACTTGTGTCACAGCGGTGTTTGTCTATTTAGTTTATTTCTTGCACTCACATAATAAGCAGTGTTTGTTCATTTAATTGTGTTTACATAACAAGCACTATGTTTATACATTTATATTCGGTTATGTCAATATGACAGCGCAACAGTTTTTGATTTCCGAGTTAAAACTTGTATTGAAGTAATGTAGCAACAGCTCACAACAAACATTGTGGGAAGGCTACCCAGCCAACTGCACTCACTGTTTCCAAAAACGTGAAGGAGCAAATTCCAGCTGGCCTGACAGCGTTTGCAGACAGGGAGCAGATTGTGGCCTGGCCATCTCCTACCCAATCGAGAATGTGTTCAGAAGAGATGCGATGCTTTCCCTCCTCATCAGGAACCTTTCCCTAGCACTATTACTGTCCTTCATAGGCAGGTACCTGTCCCTACTCTACCAACTCGCAAAAAGCACACCAAGTCTTCACAGTGACCCAAGAAACCATAGAGGAACCATGTTCCTCCTGACTTCCTCCACAAATGCAGTGCTGCAGCAGATACTGCCACTTGCAGTGGAGAAAGTAGACTGCCCCTGCCTGCAAGCTAATAATGTATTTTACAGAGTCCCTCAGAAACCCTCAGAAAGTCTTTCTGCTCTGTTAATACTTGCCAGAATCACAATTATTTGATGCTGCAATTTTGGTGTGGGCCAATATCCTACTCAAATTTGCGCGGTTCATAAGGGTAGCATACAAGAAACCACTAGGGATGAGTGAATTTAAGTGTTGTTTATCTCCTTGAATGGTCCCAAATGCCACAATTGTATCCCTAACTAAAGTGTATGGCTGCATCTAAACCAATATCTTTGCTACACTCCATCCAGCGACCGCCATCCCTATCATAATAATGCTAGAAAAAGAGATACATATGTAGTGCTTACCCAACTAGAATCCACTGGTAATCAGGTTCTTTTTCGTTCTTATCTCACCGATCTCTTGATCAAAGTGACCCAGAACTCACTGTCACCCTTTGTGGAGTTTGATGAGCTTTAATAAATGGCAAAAGCCCTTTAAAGTGGTAAAACAAAATGTGAATTACCATAAAATTATACAATGACAAAGTTAACAATCACAGTGGGAAGTAGTACAGGCACAATATCTGAAAATGCAAACACACGCTGAAATATGATGGGGCAATACTGTAGCAGCTTAACAGAAGAGTATATTACCTTTCTATATCACTGTCAGGCAAAACAGCACAAGTATCAATAAGTGAGGAAACCCAACAGGCCCCCAATATCTCTTGGCACCTGTTGGGGCCCAAAGTTCTGCCTTGGAGCAACCAAATAATTTTGTAGTCTCAAAAGGGAGAAATGCTGCCCAACAGGCAATGAGGAAGGAATAAGAAAGTCTGCAGCCAAGAAGCATCTCACCGAGGCTCTTGTCTTCAAGACACCCACCAATGTCCTGTGAGAGATCTAGTGGCCCACCACTCGAGCCAATAAGTCCTTCCCTTGCAGGTAGCAGAGCCACATCTGGAACAGCAAGCTCTGGAGCAGCAGAATCTGGCAAAAAATGCTCTGGTCCCACAGGATCTGAATACAGCATGCTCTAGTGTGCTGTGTGTGTGTGTGTGTGTGTGTGTGTGGGGGGGGTTTAGGTCGTCGTGGTTGAGTTCCTGCATCCATTTTCTGAGAAAAGAAGCCCTGCATATAAGGCTTTATGTACACTGGACATTTTTAACATGGCTGCTAGGGGCATTTGGCTTTTTTCTCTGCCTCTAAACGCCCCTGCATGTTCGCCTATGCGTCTATGCACACATACAGTATCTCACAAAAGTGAGTACACCCCTTTCATTTTTTTTCTAAATATTTTATTATATCTTTTCGTGTGACAACACTGAAGAAATGACACTTTGCTACAATGTAAATTAGTGAGTGTACAGCTTGTATAACAGTGCAGATTTGCTGTCCCCTCAAAATAACTCAACACACAGCCATTAATGTCTAAACCGCTGGCAACAAAAGTGAGTACACCCCTAAGTGAAAATGTCCAAATTGGGACCAAAGTATTAATATTTTGTGTGACCACCATTATTTTCCAGCACTGCCTTAACCCTCTTGTGAATAAAAATAGCAAATACTAGTGCACAGGATACTGGCATAATGGCTTACAGTCAATTAAACTCAGTAAAAGTAACTGGATAAATAAAAACAGGACTGGACGTAAATATAGAATCAATTATGGAAACATGTATAAAAAGTCAGTGGATAAAGATAAAAAGTCCATTCAATTCTGGGAGGTAATGGATCTTGAAAGCTTGATAGAGATGGCAAAGTCTATTAAATAACAAGCACTAAGGGCAGCTCTTCTCAAGAGTGAAGCCAACTCAGGATAACATGAAAAAAAGCAAAGAAAAAGCGCCTCTGAGTGCAATGTTTATTACAAATTACAATAAGAGTATCCAACACTTACATATAGGTAAGTACAGGTCTGCTCGTTGGAGATTAGTATCTCACAGTGGTAATGCTGGCGTCAGGAACGTGTCCAGAGGACACTTGTTTCCCCTGATCCCGCAGACGACACATGCTGTTCCACGAGCAGACAGTCACCAGCTCCTTTGTAGGATACAGCCGGCTTCCTCTCTGGCTCCTTGCGGCTTTCACAGCCCGGATTGGTACTCCTCTGGGCACGTTCCTGCATTACCACTGTGAGATACTAATCTCCAATGAGCAGACCTGTACTTACCTACATGTAAGTGTTGGATACACTTATTGTAATTTGTAATAAACATTGCACTCAGAGGCGCTTTTTCTGTGCTCTTTTTCATACCTTAACCCTCTTGGGCATGAAGTTCACCAGAGTTTCAAAGGTTCCCAATGGAGTCCTCTTCAACTTCTCCATGACGGCATCACGGAGCTGGTGGATGTTAGAGACCTTGCGATCCTCCACCTTCCGTTTGAGGATGCCCCACAGATGCTCAATAGGATTTAGGTCTGGAGACATCCTTGGCCAGTCCATAACCTTTACCCTCAGCTTCTTTAGCAAGGCAGTGGTCGTCTTGGAGGTGTATTCGGAGTTGTTATCATGTTGGAATTCTGCCCTGCGGCACAGTCTCCGAAGGCAGGGGATCATGCTCTGCTTCAGTATGTCACAGTACATGTTGGCATACATGGTTCCCTCAATGAACTGTAGCTCCCCAGTGGTGGTAGCACTCATGCAGCCCTAGACCATGACACTCCCACCACCATGCTTGACTGTAGGCAAGACACACTTGTCTTTGTACTCCTCACCTGGTTGCCGCCACACACGCTTGACACTATCTGAACCAAATAAGTTTATCCTTGGTCTCATCAGACCACAGGACATATTTCCAGTAGTCTTCAGCAAACCGTTTGTGGGCTTTCTTGTGCATCATCTTTAGAAGAGGCTTTCTTCTGGGACAACAGCCATGCAGACCAATTTGATGCAGTGTGCGGCATATGGTCTGAGCACTGACTAGCTGACCCACCCCCACCCCTTCAATCTCTGCAGCAATGCTGGCAGCACTCATACGTCTGTTTCCAAAAGACAACCTCTGGATATGACGCTGAGCACATGCACTCAACTTCTTTGGTCGACCATGGCAAGGCTTGTTCTGAGTGGAACGTGTCCTGCTAAACCGCTGTAAGGTCTTGGCTACCATGCTGCAGCTCAGTTTCAGGGTCTTGGCAATCTTCTTATAGCCTAGACCATCTTTATGAAGAGCAACAAATCTTTTTTCAGATTCTCAGAGAGTTCTTTGTCATGAGGTGCCATGTTGAACTTCCAGTGACCAGTATGAGAGAGTGAGAGCGATAACACCAAATTTAACACACCTGCTCCCCATTCACACCTGAGACCTTGTAACACTAATGAGTCACATGACTCCGGAAAGGGAAAATGGTTAATTGGGCCAAATTTGGACATTTTTACTTAGGGTTGTACTCACTTTTGTTGCCAGCGGTTTAGACATTAATGGCTGTGTGTTGAGTTATGTTGAGGGACAGCAAATTTACCCTGTTATACAAGCTGTACACTCACTACTTTACATTGTAGCATACTGATATTTATAAAAAATAAAATATTTACAAAAATGTGGGGGTGTACTCACTTTAGTGAGATACTGTAGATGTTCAGAAGAATTTAGAGGTAGAGGGTAAAGAAAAAACCCACAGCCAGCGCATCCAGAAGCAGGGGTACTTTGGCAGAAAAAACAATTGACACATGTAAACGCATCTAAATGCACATTAACGCTTGGCGCGTTTAGTTCTTGAGCGTTAATTCATTTCAGTGGTCAGAATAAATAATTATATTGGTAAATAAAATAAATTAATGACCAAGTGCTGCCAGGAGGAAATAAATGTAGGAGTTGGCAAAACATCCTGTGTGCATGAGGCCTAACAGACAACATACCTATCTAAGCAAAATTTCCTAACTTTGAACAGCACACGATAGTAAATCAGATGCTGCGTGTTACATACACAGTAGATCACACTACACAGCTAAGATGCCAGCCTGAGCAACATACTAGCTACTGCATAGGAATTCCAGAGTTCCATAATTTAGGGTGCACAGGACAGGTGGCATGCTCAGCAGCTAACTCTTTGTTATCCATATAAAACTGCATCTATATGACTTGTGTGTACCACAGAGGACTTCCCAGATTTGACCAATACCCCCTGTGATCCAGGAAGTGTGTCTTTGATAATCAGCTTGTCTTGTCTAATGCCCCGTACACACGGTTGGATTTTCCGACGGAAAATGTGTGATAGGACCTTGTTGTGGGAAATTCCGACCATGCGTAGGCTCCATCACACATTTTCCATCGGATTTTCCGACACACAAAGTTTGAGAGCAGGCTATAAAATTTTCCGACAACAAAATCCGTTGTTGGAATTTCCGATTGTGTGTACACAAATCTGACGCACAAAGTGCCACGCATGCTCAGAATAAATAAAGAGA
Organism: Aquarana catesbeiana; assembly: GCF_042186555.1. Taxonomy (NCBI): domain Eukaryota; kingdom Metazoa; phylum Chordata; class Amphibia; order Anura; family Ranidae; genus Aquarana; species Aquarana catesbeiana. The sequence goes on from NC_133328.1 coordinate 82,819,361, forward strand.
TGAAAGCTATTGGCTACTGCCACGTTTATTGTCCCGACGCACGTGTTTTACATCACCACGTTCAGAATGATCGGATTTTCTGACAACTTTGTGTGACCGTGTATGTGCAAGACAAGTTTGAGCCAACATCCGTCGGAAAAAATCCTAGGATTTTGTTGTCAGAATGTCCGATCAATGTCCGACCGTGTGTATGGGGCATAAGACTTGGTGTCCCAGGGGAAAGGCTGCAATAGCCTTCAAAGAAAATTTGGAGGCACAGGGTGGGGATGGAAATGGGAGAAATTATATAGCAGCACTATGAAACACCAGAAACAGAAGCAGGTGGGACAGAAACAGGTAGAAGATCTACTTTAACCACCTTAAGACCAGGGCTTTTTTCTGACATTTGTTGTTTACAAGTAAAAATCTGAATTTTTTGCTAGAAAATTACTCAGAACCCCAAACATTATAATATATATATATATATATATATATATATATATATATATATATATATATATTTTTTTTTTTTTTTAAGCAGAGATCCTAGAGAATAAAATGGTGGTTGCAATATTTTATGTCACACTGTATTTGCGCATTACATTTTAATTATTTAAAAAAACAAAACACTAGCTAGTTAGCCCAATAAATCTATAATGTAAAAGATGATGTTATGCTGAGTAAATAGATACCTAACATGTCATGCTTTAAAATTGCGCACACTCGCGGAATGGCGACAAACTATAGTAAAAATCTCCATAGGCAACGCTTTCATTTTTTTTACAGGTTACCTGTTTAGAGATACAGGCAAGGTTATCATATATAACACAAGCTCAGGGTTGACCCCTATAAAAGGGCTGTAAAAAGACAAGTCCGAGTACTTATCACAAAAGTTCTTTTAAAGAGTGATGTGATATCCAACAGGGTCCATAGGAAGTTCAATATTATGGTAATACAGGACCAATGGAAGGGGCTGGGCCACAAGTGGAGGTCTGTAATGCTTGTATACTTAGGGCTAAAGCTTTTCTCAGGAGCATGAAAAGACAGAAAGAAAAGCGCCTCCAAGTGTAGCATTCAATAGGATGTAAATGGCAAGCACAACAATATAAAACTCAGAAGATGGAGATGAAAGTAAGGCTCATCTGTAAAATTGAAGTGTCCCGATGGGAGATGTCCAGTGCGGTGTCACAGGGAGAGAAGCCGGTAAAATCTGTGTGGTTCCAGGTATGTTCCATCACAAAGATAAGATGTGGTAAAGCATGTGACACTGTAAAGTCCCCTATCTGCAGAGTGGTGATTCCAGAGGGTCCTGTGCGGCTGTGGGCTCGGAGGGACAAGACCGGTGGATCTCGGCGCTTCCTGGAGCCATGGAATGCAAGGGCGACCAATGGTGGCGCCACTTCCCAGATGTTGTGGGGTATAGTAGGCAACGCGTTTGCAAGGCATGCGCTCCTTCTTCAGGCCTATCATGAATAGGCCTGAAGAAGGAGCGCATGCTCCGCAAATGCGTTGCCTATATACCCTACAACGCCACCATCGGTTCCACGCCTCCAGGAAGCTCCATTTTGTGAGTTTTATATTGTTGTCCTTGCCATTTACATCCTATTAAATGCTACACTTAGAGGCACTTTTCTTTCTGTCTTTTCATGCGTTAAGAGTTACAGAGGAGGTCCTGTGCTAGAATTATTGCTCCCACTCTAACAATCACAGTGATACCTCACATGTGTGGTTTGAACACCGTATACATATGCGGGCGCAACTTACGTCCACTTCTGCGCACGAGCACTGAGGGATGGGGCACTTTATTTTTATTTTTTTTTCTTATTTATTTTACTTTTTATTTTTACACTGTCCCTTTAATTCATTTTTTTTTTTATCACTTTTATTCCTATTACAAGGAATTTAAACGTCCCTTGTAATAGAAATAAGCATAACAGCTGCTCTTTATTGAGAGATCTGGGGTCAAAAATACCCCAGATCTCTCATTTACCTTTAAAAGCAAAAAAAAATGACATTTTGACTTTTAAGAAAAAACAAATCCTATCTGTCCGAGGACCGGAAGTGACGTTGGAGGTCGCTATCTTGCTCTCACTCAACTTTCTGCCTAGCCATCGGCTGCATCAGATCGGTTCTGGTGTTTTGTCAAATTAGCCAACTTGTCAAAATCTCCAATTACATCACTTTTGGTGCAGCCGATTCGCAATCAACTGGTGTGACGTCAACACTGCGCATTCGCAGATCGATGGTGGTCGAGGAAAATTATAGAACACCGCCATGTCGGTGCACCTAAAACATTTTTGATTTCCTCTATAGTTCTATGAAAGGGTTTTTGCCGACAGGCCTCCATGTCATAATAAAATTCCAGTGAACAGCCGCTGTTTACCCGACTTTACCAACAGGACGGGAAATCAGAAATGTTTTAGGTGTACCAACATGGTGGTGTTTCTGATTCCCCATCCTTTTGGTAAAGTCGGGGAGATTAGAGGAAGATTAGCTGGTACCGAGTTTACCAATAGGATGGGAAATCATAAATGTTTTAGGTGTAACAACATGGCGGTGTTTTATAACTTTCCTCGACCTCCAACTATCTGCGCATGCGTAGTGTTGACGTTACGCCAGCTGATCGTGACTAGGCCGCACCGAAAGTGACACATTTGGAGATTTTATTGACTTGGCTATTTTGACAGAACACTGGGGTTAGCGGTGGCTCCGGTTAGCTCGGAAACAACCGGGAATTGGACGGGGGCACCTCTTCTGCCGCTTCTAAAAGTGATCTCGTGGCAAATCCGCCGCTGGGACCACTTTTATCTAAAAGTCATCTGCCTAAGGAAAAAAGCAATACCGGTGTTATGGCATTCTATGCATTAAGATAAAAAGCCTTCTGTGTGTAGCAGCCTCCCCAGCACCCCCTAATTAATTACCTCTCTCCAGCGATGTCCACAAGTGTCTTAGTCGTCTGGGACTCTCCTCCTGATTGGCTGAGAGACAGCAGCGGCGCCATTGGCTCCCGTGGCTGTCATAGTCAGCCAATCAGGGGAGGGACTAAAGGCTAGCCTCCTTTCCCTGTTGATGCCTAGTACGGAGAAACGCAGCGTCGGGTAGAGCTAGAGGACCAGACGTCACCGCACACCAGCCAGCTGGCGTGAGACGCGGCTGTGTTTTTGGCCTTGAAGTGCCTGCTTTTTTGTGCATGTCGTAGATGTCAGCGTTACAGTGTTGTTGTAATAAAGGAGTTTTAATTTTTAAAACGGACAGTACTATGAAGCCCTCTTTGTTGCTTCCATGACTCACCCCTTGAAAGTCCCTATTTCTACTCGCAAACACGGGTCCCAAGGAGAGGACGGATGTTTGAAACTGTTGCCCCTGCCTGATTGTTCCCTCCTGTCTGTGCCCATTAGACCTCCGTAACAGAGGTCCTACGGTTCTGGTAAGTGGCCATCTGGCATTCTTATTATTCCTTGGCTGTCGTGTGGGACTATACTAAGAAAAGGATTTATTGGGGCATTCCATCCTAATATCTACTTCTAATGGACTATACTGAATGCTCTATAGATTTCTTCCTGGGTCTTTTTTAGCTCCTTTTAGCACAGGCTTAATTTATGTATGTTGTTGGACATTTATCTTGCTGTTTCTTGCTCTCATTGGGTTGAGTTGTTTTAAAGGTGCACATATAGCACAGGTATTGCACATATTTGTGTCCTTTTGCACACATTGGTACCCTTTTTGGTTGCACATCTATTTCCACCTTACACATATTTTTAAAGCTGAATATTCTAGTTTTTTTTGTAGATTGCAGCACCATCACATATTTTTATTAGCATTTATTGCATATTTTTATATATAGATTTTCATTAGTATCTACTGGGGGTAGTGCGGATTACCCACGTTACACAACTCTGGAGGAGCTGCAGAGATCCACAGCTCAGGTGGGAGAATCTGTCCACAGCACAACTATTAGTCGTGCACGCCACAAATCTGACCTTTATGGAAGAGTGACAAGAAGAAAGTCATTGTTGAAATAAAGCCATAAGAAGTCCTGTTTGCAGTTTGCGAGAAGCCATGTGGGGGGACACAGCAAACATGTGGAAGAAGATGTTCTGGTCAGATGAGACCAAAATTGACTTTTTGGCCTAAAAGCAAAACGCTATGTATGGCGGAAAACTAACTATGCAAATCACCCTGAACAGACCATCCTCACTGTAATGGCAGCATTATGTTGTGGGGATGCTTTTTGTCAGCATGGACAGGGAAGCTGGTCAGGGTTGATGGGACGATGGATGGAGCCAAATACAGGGCAATCTTAGAAGAAAGCCTTTTAGAGTCTGCAAAAGATTCAAGACTGGGGCAGAGGTTCACCTTCCAGCAGGTCAACGACCCTAAACCAGCCAGAGCTACAATGGAATAGTTTAGATCAAAGCATATTCATGTGTTCAAATTGCCCAGTCAAAGTCCAGACCTAAATCCAATTGAGAATCTGTTGCAAGACTTGAAAATTGCTGTTCACAGACACTCTCCATACAATCTGACAGAGCTTGAGCTATTTTGCAAAAAAGAATGGGCAAAAATGTCACTCTCTAGATGTGCAAAGCTGGTAGAGACATTCCAAAAAAGACTTGCAGCTGTAATTGCAGCGAAAGGTGGTTTTACAAAGTATTGACTCAGGGGGGCTGAATACAAATGTACGCCACATTTTTCACAATTTTATTTGTAAAAAAATGTGAAAACCATTTATCTATTTCCTTCCACATCACAATTATGTGCCACTTTGTATTGGTCTGTCACATAAGATCCCAATAAAATACATTTATGTTTTTAGTTGTAAAATGACAAAATGTGGAAATTTCCAAGGGGTATGAATACTTTTTCAAGGCACTGTAGGTATAACATGTTTGTTATTTAAAAAACAAACAAAAAAAACAAGACTTTACAATCACGTTAACCTCAAAATCATGACATACATTTTCAGTTAGGAGGTCGGCAAAATGAAGACGGGAACAGAGCATATGGGCATTGTATTTTTCCCACCAAGGGACTGCCTCCACATGCCTATGCCCATTGTAAATGAGTCCCATTACTTCAAGAAATAAACCTTTTCAAAGAAAACCTTTTTTTTCATACTGTTTATTCCCTACATTTCAGTTTTATCCTTATTGCAATCAAATTAGATTAGCACTCATGAAATCCTTATGGACAAAATTCAATTAGTCCTTATGGTAATGTTTATTTAGATAATCATGCACTAAAATGAATCCATCAGTTTGTTCAGTTGCCTATATGCTTCAGATAAACTGATTTAAATGGGACATTTTATTGGTATACATTTTATAATAAAATGATTTGCAAACATTGCAATGTATCTCTTTTTCTGTCATATGAGTGCAGAACACATTAAAACGTGCAATCAGTTCTCATGCCTGACTATTTGAAGAATGCAACGAAATTGTTTTAAAAATATAAGAAACCTTAAAGTGTATGTAAACCCTAACAATGCACTTCTCTTATTTACTCCTTTTTTGTCTATTAACCACTTCAAGACCAAGCCTATTTATGACACTTAAAAACAAAGTGTAGCGCTAAAATAACAACATAATAAATCATGTGCAAATATATCATACAGTGTATATGAGTCATACAACAATGCAAAATGTAAAAGTGCTGAGTGCAAATGTGTAAATTTCACTGGACAAAACCAGATGAAATAGGACCCTAAAAGTGACCAAAGTTCAAATAATGAGTGGATAGATGGCAAAGTATGCTGAAACAGTCCACACTGGAAGGTAAACCTAATGATGCAATCCAATGTGAAAGCAAATAGGGTGACAACAACTGCAGTAAAATCACCAGGGATAGTGCGTCTTCCACCCGGGGTAGGGGGTAAACACTGTAGACACACATGCCAGCAGCAGTGGGTCAATCAGGCTGAAGAGACACGGAGATGGAACTCCAATGGTGAACACTGGAACTCACAGGGATGTAGACTCTCCTGCCAGCAGCAGTGCAGGGCTGGTGCAAGGATTTTTGACACCCTAGGCGAAACCTCATTTTGCCATCCCACTTCACCCCTGACTCCACCCCTTTTCCCTACCCATGTAAACCCCACCTTTTTAATGAAGCGTCCTTCAAATGCAGCCTCACCAGCACCCATCAATGCAGCCTACCAGCGCCCATCAAATGCAGCCTCACCACCACTTATCAAATGCAGCCTCACCAGCGCCCATCAATACAGCCTACTAGTGCCCATCAATGCAGCCTCACCAGCACCCATCAAATGCAGACTCACCAGCGCCCATCAAATGCAGCCTCACCAGCGCCCATCACATGCAGCCTCACCAGCGCCCATCAAATGCAGCCTCAGCAGCGCCCATCAAATGCAGCCTACCAGTGGCCATCAATGCAGCTTTACCAGCAGCCATCAATGCAGCCATACCAGCACCCATCAAATGCAGCCTCACCAGCGCCCATAAAATGCAGTCTACCATTGCCCATCAATGAATGTTTGCTTCCATTCATTCGGGAGTCGGGACACAGACACAGTCCTCCACCGCTGCTGCACCTCTGACAATATGTGTGAACAGAGCAACGGCTAACTGCTGAGGCTTAGTTGCTTGCTGCTGAGAGAAGAGAGTAGGAACACCAGTGGCCAGGTGCCCTAGGCAGCAGGGTGCCCTAGGCGGCTGCCTAGTTTGCCTAGTGGTAGCACTGGCCCTGCAGCAGTGGGTTAATGGACCGGCAGAAAGCAAGACTGGAACCCAGGCAGAGGTCACTTAAAGTGCAGGTGGTGTAAACAAACACTCTCATCCGATGAAACCCTCAGGATCATAAAAGAAAAAATGCCTCCATATGGTGTAGGTCATAAGGATGGATTTATTAAAAAAGTACAATCATCAAATGATAGATGTGTACAAATATTCTTGATCACAATTTAAAAGTAATGTGAGGAGCTAAGCAAGGAAATCCAAAGCGTTTCATCCCGCTGGATTTCATCTGGGGGCCAAGTTGAAGTCCAGTGGGACGAAACGTGTCGGGTTTGCTTGCCTAGCTCCTCACATTGCTTTTTTTGACCTACACTATATGGAGGCATTTTTCTTTTATGATCCTGACAGTTTCATCGGATGAGAGTGTTTGTATACACCACCTGCACTTTAAGTGACCTCTGCCTGGGTTCCAGCCTTGCTTTTTGACGGTCAATTAACCCACTGCCGCTGGCAGGAGGGTCTACATCCCTGTGAGTTCCAGTGTTCCAGTGTTCATCATCTGAGTTCCATCTCCTGGTCTCTTCAGCCTGTTTGACCCACTGTCGCTGGCATGTGTGTCCACATCGTCCGGTAAGAGTGTTTACCCCCTACCCCGGGTGGAAGACGCACTATCCCTGGTGATTTTGCTGCGGTTGTGGTCACCCTATTTGCTTTCACATTGGATAGTATCATTGAGTCTCCCTTCCTGTGTGGACTGTTTCAGCATACATTGCCATCTATCCACTCATTATTTGAACTTTGGTCCCTTTTAGGGTCTTATTTCATCTGGTTTTGTCCGATGAAATTTACACATTTGCACTCAGCACTTTTACATTTTGCATTGTTGCATGACTCATATACACTGTATGATGTATTGGCACATGATTTATTATGTTGTTATTTTAGAGCTACACTTTGTTTTTATGTTCTGTTCAAGTTTATCGATTTTTGTGGTAAGCGCAGTAATCTCACCCACATTTTTATTTCTGATACTTGTTTAGTTAAAATCAGTATTTTTTGCTAGAAAATTACACAGAACCTCCAAACACACATATATATATATATATATATATATATATATATATATATATTTTTTGGCAGAGGCTCTGGAGAATAAAATGGCGGGCATTGCAATATTTTATGTCACACAGTATTTGCACAGCGGTCTTTTAAACACAATTTTTTGGGGAAAAAATACACCACTGAATTTAAACTAAACAGTAAAGTTAGCCCAATTTTTTTGTATATTGTGAAAGATGATGTTACGCTGAGTAAATAGATACCTAACATGTTACGCTTTAAAATTGCACCCACTCATGGACTGGCGACAAACTACAGTACTTAAAAATCTCCATAGGCAACACGGTTACCTGTTTAGAATTACAGAGGAGGTATTTTGCTAGAATTATTGCTCTCGTTCTAACAATCGTGGCAAAACCTCACATGTGCGGTTTGAACACTGTTTACATTTGCGGGCGCAACTTATGTATGCATTTTCTTTGGCATGCGAGGACAGGGGCGCTTTAAAATTTATTTACTTTTTTCTTATTTTTTTTTCTTAATTTGCTTTTAGTTTTACACTGTCCCTTTAAACAAAAAAAAAATCTGATCATTGTTATTTCTTTCACAAAGGATGTAACCATCCCTTGTGACAGTAATAGGCAGTGACAGATATGGAGGGATCTGGGGTCTAAAAGATCCCAAACCCCTCCTCTGAACTTCCAAGTATTCAAAATGCCATAATCGTAGTTTTTTATTACTTTGGATTTTTTAAAATCGGCGCTGTTATTACATGAAAGACGACCGTCCGCTCTAAAAAACGGTACCAGAGTGATGCCTCAAGCTGCAGGCATCAGCCTGCTACAACCACTTCCTAAAAATGATGTACATGTACGCGATTTGGCGGCAAGAGGTAAATATACCATTGAAAGTATTTTATTTTAACTTTTTGATAAGTGCAAAAATACCTGTTAATCCTACCAGAAATCTTGGGAGCTGATAACTTTCCTGTACTCTGCTTATGCTGTACTTTTACAAATTTTGTTCTTCCTAGCTATCTTTGTGCTCTACATGACACCTCCTTCTATGTTATTAAGGTTTGGAGAGGTGAAGGTGTTCTGCAGTCCTAAAACACTTACTGTCTAAGGATAACAACGCTTCCCCCCCATAGATACAGTGCAGTGAGTAGGTTTTGTCACCCAGGACATAAAATGTGTTACTGGCAGGATCCCCAACTGAAAATAAAAAACAAAAACCTGAAAAAAAGAAAATTAATGCAGCCGCCACATACTGGTATGCTGTAATATATTACAGTTGTGTTTCTGGGTCTAGATTATTTTTAATATAGCTTGCATGAATGAATATTGTATGTTTAAGAGATTTCCCATATTTAAATAAGGACAACACACATTATACAGTACTTTACAGAGCACCCAGAACCATGTTATACTAGTCCTTGCCCTGAAGTACAAACACATCCTAAGGCCGAAAGATTAGTTGAGCCATTACATGATCCAGAATGTTGCATGATTGTGATTGTATACATAGATACTGTGATAGAGCTGAATCACTTATCACAAGATCTATACAATACGCATTTCCATTTTTCCACAATGTACTAGGCTAATCCTTTAGCATTTTGCTAAAATGAACCTGACCTAGTCCAAAATTTGCTTAAAGTAACAACAGCACAGAAGTGTTGGCCTGTAAGTAGTCTTTATGTTGATCTCTAAGTCCCTGCAGAGTAGGGTGCCCACGTGTCCCGGATTGCCCGGGACAATCCCGCAATTAGCAGGTCTGTCCCGGGTCCCGGGCACCCTCATTCCGGGACAATACAGTGTCCCGGAATTGCCCCCTGGCCCTGGACCATTCTGATGCCCTCTAAAATATCCCTCACATCGCTGCTGTCACTCACTGACAGCCTGTGGTGGACCCCTGGTAGTCCTTCACTTTTGGGGGGTCACAGCATGAACCCCCCAGAGCTGAAGATGTGACACCCCCCTGGCCCCCGCATGGGAGAAGTAACATCAGCAGCCAGCGGCGGGAGGGGCGTTCACTTTCCCGGGGTTCCGGTGTATCAGACTGGTGGCAGGCTATAGGTGACAAGTGGCACACTGCATCTGGTGGCAGGCTACGGGTGAAAAGTGGCACACTGCATCTGGTGGCAGGCTACGGGTGGAAAGTGGCACACAGCATCTGGCGTCAGACAACGGTGGCAAGTGGAACGCTGCGTCTGGTGGCAGGCAATAGGTTACAATTGGCACACTGCATCTGGTGGCAAGTGACCCGCTGCATCTGGCAGCAGGCAATGGTGGCAAGTGACAAGCTGCATCTAGTGGCAGGCAACTGTGGCAAGTGGCACACTGATTCTGCATTATGGTGAGTTGAACAATTTCATTATATATTACAATGTAGTACAACACCAGCCAATCACCTGACAAATCACCCCTGCCGCTGAATTCCCCGTCAACCCCAAGACTACATTCCCCCACCCCCCCCATCTTTTTTTGGGAAGGGGGGCAGGGAAGTGTCCCTGAATGGCAGTTTGGAAATGTGGTCACCCTACTGCAGAGCCTCTGTGGATCTAAGCTGCACATAGGGCCTTAAAGTGTATCTAAACACTAACAATGATACTCTTTTATTTGGTCCCCTTGGGCCTTTTAAATTTACAATTGAAAGCATTTTTTTTAAATGATATCACTATTGCAATTTTATTTAATAAGATGCATATTAGTTAACTGAAATGAAACACTTCAGCAGCCTGTCTGTCCAGGACTTTCATTTTTCAACCAGGCATTGTTGTTCTACAGCAAAAACTGCCCTTTTGCTTTCTCTATGCCATCCAATCTTCCCCATACCTTCAATGGCTTCTAACCTCCTTCACTACCAGTTATAAGGTTGTAAGATAAAGTTGCTTTGACAGGCAGGATGATGTGATTTCATCCAGATGCTGCAGTGGTAGTGGAACTACCTGGAAAGGTAAATGCAGTGGACATTTTAACTCAGCCTTTCTCAACCTTTTGAGAACATGTATGAACTCTTGAAATAACTTTCTGGGCTCGGGGAGCCCCTGCTAATAAATACTATATCTACAGATTGCTGTACCTTAGTGTGGTACTCACTGGGAAGAATGCTCCTTATATTTGTGGCCAGTAGGAAGAACCTTACCCTTAGATCATTGGTGTCAGTGGTCACTCATCTGAAAGGTAAAAATTGCTCATTGCTCAAGGAACCCCTTGCAACCCCTTGCAACCTCTGAAGGAAACCTAGGGTTTCTTGGAAGCCTGATTGAAAAAGGCAGTTCAAACGTTAGGACAGCCACAGGTTTTCCTGTACATAATCAGCAGTTCTCTAATTGTATTTTACTTGCTGTCTAGAACTGCTTTTTATAGTAAGTTCAGTTAATAAAATATGACTTTTAAAGTGGTTATAAACCTTCGTGGTTTTACACCTCAATGCATTCTATGCATTGAGGTGAAAAACCTCTTGCAGTGCAGCAGCCCCCCAGTGCCCCCATTTTACTTACCTGAACCCTCTTTTTCTCGCGCCGGGGATGAGCACACCAGCTCTAGCCGGTATCTCGTGTCCTGATTGGTTAGATTGATAGCAGTGCAGCCATTGGCTCCCGCTGCTGTCAATCAAATCCAATGACGCCGGGGGGCAGGGCCAAGTCATACATTCGGCGGCTATGGACGCCGAATGCTGGACTCGGGAGCGTGCCCGCAAGGTCACACCCTCATGGGGAAGTGCTTCTCCGAGGGGGTTACCTGATGTGGGGAGGACCCGCGGGAGCCGCCGGGGGACCCCAGAAGAGTAGGTTCAGGGCCACTCTGTGCAAAACGAGCTACACAGTGGAGGTAAGTATAATATGTTTGTTATTTTAGGCAAAAAAAAAAACGAACCCTTACAATCACTTTAAGCTTTCAAGTGGTTTACTTGCAATTCAAGGCAAACTTACCAATGGCTTTTTACTGTACCCCCAATGCAGCACTGCACAGTCTTCTGACATTGTACACACAGCTCTACCCCTGTAGGGGCTGCTGGCATTAACTGGTTCTACCCTAACAGGTACAGAGGCTGCCTGTCTCTGCAAGCATCAGCCCATTCACACTGGCTCCAAGGAATCAGTCTAGGGGAGGACTTTTTGTAATTTATTGCTTGAAAATTTTAGCAGGAGAGGGGTTAGGACATGGGATACTCCAAATCGGTTAGAAAACAGCAGCTAGTGGACAATCTTCTCCTTAGGTAAACGTGAATATAAAACAGTTATTCTGTCCCAGCTGGGGATCATGGGCCAAGTTCCTGAACAATCTAAGGCTCACAGCTGAAGACAATGTTGCAAGTCTCGATGGCGTCTGGTTACCCAGTGCAGTTTCAAGAGCTCTACACAGTCACAGAGATTAGTTTAAGGTCTTTACTCTCAAGTCCCCAAGACAGCTACCACCTTCCAGCTTCTGCTAGACATAGCCCAGTGAGTGAGACGGCACTTGGGAGGCAACAAAACACAAAAAATGCCAAGGGGGATTAATGCTTTTGCAAGGCGCTGTATCTGCCCTCATCCGCCTGTCTGCATAAGGTCTTCTGCTGGCAGTGTACACTGTGATGAGGTATTCATTAATTCTTTTTTTTCACTCATAAAAAGCAAATTCCTAATGCAATAACCAATCATGTGCAGAGGCTTTCATGTGATTAGATAATTTAAATGAATATTCAAACATTTTTTTCAGTGAAGATCCTCAACTTAATAAATCAGCCTCAATGTGTGCTGTGCCAACTATGTTCTTGCCTCCAGGTGTCAAGATGCTGGAAAATCAATTCAAACATAGTTAGCTCAAGGCAACCAGTTTACCTTCACATATACATGTTTTTCATCCCAAGATCTCATGCACACTGCAACTCTTCTAAAGGCCTTCCTCCTGGTAGGAGAAAACAGCATTAAAAATGCATCTAAATCGGCAATTTTAACAAACGCGTTTAGCTGTGTTTAAATATGTTTAGGCACATCAAGCATTTTGGTGTTAATTCATTTATTTGGCCACAATATTAACTTATTTTGGCCAATGGAATGAATGAATGCGCAATCGCTAAACATGCCTAGTGCTTTAATGTGAAGTATGGGATTATACTTACCTCCTCTGTGCAGTTAGTTTTGCATAGAGCTGCCCGGATCCTCCTCTTCTCGAGTCCCTCTTTGCTGCTCCTTGCCCCTCCCTCCTGACGAGTGCCCCCATAGACCAGCAGCTTGCTATGGGGGCACCTGAGCCGAGTCAGAGCTCCGTATATCCATTCAGACATGGAGCCCCACCCCGGCCCCGCCCCCTCTCTTCCCTGATTGGCTAACTGACTTCGATTGAAAGCCTTGGGAGCCAATCAGAAGAAGAGTCTTGGATAGCAGAGGAAATTGTGGACATCGCTGGATAGAGAAGCGGCTCTGGGTAAGTATTGGGGGTGCTGGGAGACCTGCTACACACAAAAGGCTTTTTATCTTAATGCATAGAATGCATTAAGATAAAAAACATTTTGCCTTTACAACCCATTTAAGCTCTGAAAATGAATGCTAGATGCTGACTACCTGCTATGCACAGCTGCTAAAGATTCTGTCAGTTCCAGTCTTAGTAAACTCCCCCTACAGTGCTTAGGTATATTTTTACAACCCCTTTAAAACTTTGTCACAAGAGCCTGCATTGAGACTTTGCCTGCTGGAGAACAAATTCATAAATACTAAAGCCCTGATATTATACTTACATAAAAAAAGGAATATGACTGGCCCAAATGGGCAGCAGTTTTTTTTAATTTTTTTATTTCCCTTTTGCCACTGCTCAAAACAATACAAATAGAATATTTTGCCTGATTTCGTTTCAGTGTATAACCCAGACTATATGACGCCTTGTTGTAAAACAGGTATTTTTGTGATTTTCAAAAAAGATTATATCAGCAGGTTTCTTGCATGTTTTACAAGCATAGAGCAGCCTATTAGGGAATGTGCAAAAAAAAATCACGGCAGGACGCAACTCCTGGTGTGAGCAAGCTCTCAGACTGGTGTGCCTCGGTATTGTGCGCAATTCTGAAGGGCATCTTGCCTGAAAAAAAGGTTGAAAAACATTGTATTACTGTATATGCAGCCTGGCTACATTACAATAATACATCTTGGAATGTAATTTTTGTGACAGTGTCACTTTAATTCTGTTGAAAAATGATCACTGGGACTAGAATTTGCTTCATATTGAAAACAGTAACAAAGTGGTAAATATGATGCACCTGCAGCCAGTCACATATTATCTTTTTTCACATGTTCTTGTTTTTAATAGACAGTAACTCTCACCAGATAAAAAGCCTAAATATAGTCATGGCCTCCGGAGACAATCTGGAAAGATCTTTTTAGAAAATCTTCAGAGCTTATGTTGGATATAATGTGATTAGTTTGAACGAATTTCTGTAAACATCCAGTGAAAGATTTGCACAGAGTATATTTATGCCTTCTCTGGTTACTATTCTGTTATAACAATGATGAGGTGCCTAATAAATGTTGATATGGACAAGGGCTCCTTCACCACCCAGCACAGGGCATTCCTGGGCACACCTCAATCACCCTGTGTGGTGCAGATTCCCCCTGTTTAGACTCCTGATATTTCACCAAACGGGGCTCTTAAAAAAATTGTTAAAAAAATAATAAAAATAAAAACTACTGACACTGCCCTACTGGCACCAATCTCTGTCCTACTGACACTGACTTCATTGCTCTGCTGACACCTTCAGTATACTGTATATAAACATGCTCACACATGCAATTATGTGAACTAACATCTTTCACCTAACCCTACACGAACTGTGTACGAGAACCTCTGGTTTATAGTACAGATACAGCCTAATAATATAGAGCCATTCATTCCAAACTGCATACAGTTATTGGATTTATCATTGCAGTGAATGGAAACTGTTGCTCCTATGGAGTAGGGCATGGGGACCAACAAGGTGGGATAAAAATAATCAGAAAACCCAGGAATAGACCAGGAAAAAGCACCGTAGATCCTTCTTAAAGCAGAAGGTATCTGTATGTTTAATTTCCATCTGAAATAAAAAAAGGAGTTATTCTTCATTTAAGTAGTCTTTTTTGGTTACTTTTAGTCTACCTTCCATCATGTGATTGTGCTGTTTTAATAGCCTTGTTTGTGCCCATCTCTGTTTTAGTTCTACTTTGTTACTAAGGCCTTAATTTCTCTTACTTAACCACTTCCCACCCAGCCTATAGCAGATTGATGGCCGGGTGGTGGTTCTGTTATCCTGACTGGGTGTCATATGGCGTCCAGCAAGATAACATGCCGGCAAACACCCACGGGGGCGCGCAGGTGCAGTGACCGCTGGCGCGGCATGTCACTCTGACACACCGCATCTCCAATCATGGTAAGGAGCCTATGACAGAGGCTTCTTACCACGTGATCAGCTGTGACCAATCACAGCTGATCATCGCGTGAACCAGAAAGTGCTGGTAAACGGCTTGCCTCGGGTCGCGCTGACAGGGAGAGACGATTGGTGGCTCTCCCTGTCAGAGGGGGGTCTGTGCTGATAATAAGCACGTTGATTATCAGCACAGCCCCCATCAAATGTGCCCATCAGCTGCCAATCAGTGTCTCTTCAATAAAGTCTCTCAGTGCCAATCAAAGTGCCAATCAGTGCCCACCACAGTGCCAATCAGACCCCACCACATTGCCTATCAGTGCCCATCACAGCGCCCAGCAGTAACACCTGTCAGTACCTGTACCTGTCACCTGTCACCTGTCATCAGTGCTGCCCATTAGTGCCATATATTTGTGTCCATCAGTGCCATCTGTCAGTGCCCATCAGTGCCACCTATCAGTGCCCATCAGTGCCACCTATCAGTGCCCATCAGTGCTGCATATCAGTGCCACCTATCGGTGCCCATCAATTCTACATGTCAGTGCCTCCTAATCAGTGTCCATCAGTGCCACCTTATCAGTGCCCATCAGTGCCACCTCATCAATGGCCATCAGTGCCACCTCATCAATGCCCATCAGTGAAGGAGAAAACAAAATTTAATGACAGAAAAACTTTTTTTTCCAAAAACTTGTCTTTTTTAGTTTGTTTAGCAAAAAATAAAAACCCCGGAGGTGATCAAATACCACCAAAGAAAGCTCTATTTGTGGGAAGAAAATAAACATTTCGTTTGGGTGCAGTGTTGCATGACCGCGCAATTGTCATTCAAAGTGCGACAGCGCTGAAAGCTGAAAATTGTCCTGGGCAGGAAGGGGCGAAAGTGGCCTGTATTGAAGTGGTTAAAGACCAAAACTGGCCATATACTAGTAGATTTTCAAATGTGTGTTTGTCTGAACATTCCTTTGAAAATTCTCATCAGTACATTCGATGCCATGACAAAGGTTGTTCAAAACTTCTTCAAATACATTTGCTTTTAACATTCAATTTTGGAGTGAATTGACTTTTCCTGGACAGTTCCCAAACAAAAATCACATTCACATTTGCTGTTTGTAAATCAGGTTGGTGTGAACCGAACTGGGGGGGGGGGGGGGGTGGCTCATTCCTATTATGCAAAGCTGCACCAGATTCGGTGTGCACCAGTGTTAGTTTTAATAAATATTCCCCTATATGTCATTCCTCATATTATCATGTAGTTTCTTCTCCATTTCAGAAACCATAAAGGAAACATGCATTGAGAATAGGAATTTCTTTAAAGGGTAAGGAAACTTTCAAATAAAGTTTTTTTACCCTTTTCCCCCATACCCCTAAGCACCCCCACTCAAAGCCATACTCACTTAGATCTCACTGCTGAGGCTTGCAGCCAGTAGACACATAGGAGCCAATCCCTCTCCTGGCCCCATAGAAGTCTATAAGATCCAATTGAGCACATACATACATCAGAATGTAAAACTGTCCTGGACCTTAGTGACAAGTATAGAGACTTAGTGGGTAGGTATAGAGATTTAAGAGCAGTCAGTGGGGGTAGGGGCAAAAGTGTAAGAAAATGTTGTTGGAAAGTTTCCTTTTCCCTCAAAGTAGCTATAAACCTAACCATTAAAACATCATATAAACTCTACATGTTAACATAATTCCAAAGTTTCAATATTTTTTGAATTTACAGTTTCCAATAAATACTTTGTGGTGCTCCTGTTGTGAAGGTCTTGTTATGGTGTGATAATGTTCTGTTCATTGGCTTTAGATAGAAAATACATAAAGTAGTTTCAATATATTACGCACGCATGGTCCACTATTGTCTCCATCAGGAAATTTGCCCTGAGAAATGCCATGCAGCCATCATTGGAGTGCATGTAGCTAGGATGTGGCTCCAAAGAGGCTGAAGGAGATAAGTAACTCTGAAATGAAACAAAGGATGAAAAAATGTGAAAAAAATACAAAAAAATACAAACAAATATGGCAATTGTTTATGATGCACGTGGTTTTAGCAAATTGAATGTAATTCAGTTAGGCTTACATTTACTACCAATGGTTGATTACATTTTAATCATAGCTGCGTTTTCCTTTTTTTTTTGTGAAGTGAGTAACCTTAGTCAATCTTAAAATGGAGAAACAATATTCCTTTGAGAAATTAGATATAGTAATTTAAAATCTATTTTGGTTATTTGGGGATTAAATTGCTAAAATTCCCATACAGTCAATGTCATTTCTATTCTCTGCATGATGGCTGTCTGTACAAATTACAAAAGCTAATTTAATTAAATGCTGAGAAAATGTGTAAACATGCTACATGAGCCAAATATTTTATCTCTGATGTATAAAACAGAACAGGCGTTAATGTTTTTTTTTTTTTTTCATTAAAGCTGAATTCCAGGTAATAAAACTACATCTAGAGGCGCAGGTGTGGGCCTGGCAGCAGAGCGCAGACTCCAATATTCCCCTTGTTTGGTGTGCGTCATGCTGAGCATCGCTCTGTGCCAAGCAACACAGTCCCCCTACCTCCACCAATCACTCACCCGCCCGCCGGCTCGCCTGCTGCACATCCCTGCCTGCTGTATATATCCCATAAGAGGAGGGAGAAGGCGGTAGGCTAGGTCTGAGGTAGGCTAGGTACAAGGAAGCCCAGGGTTTTTTTAACCATGGCCCTTAAGCCCCTCCCATGACCATGTTTGGCCACACCCACTTAGTTAGCATTGCCTCAGGTCACTGCCTCCCTGAAGTGTCCCTCATTCTCAAGTTCAATAGTTGGGATGTATGCTTATACATGGGCAGGGTAAAGGGGGTCGAGTCAAGGAGTAGAGCCAAGGGGGCGCAAAATGAGGTTTCGCCTAGGGTGTAAAAAATCCTTGCACCAACCCTGTGCAAACCTGTATGCTATTTCTATTGTCAATGTCCAAAAAAGACACAACGTATTTTCTCAGCTGCTAGATGCCTGCTCAGTTATTTAGAAATTGCGGCCTGTTGAAAAAGGCTTTCTAGCTGTGGTGCAAAACTGTATCATATTTCCATCATTGGTGTTCCATAAAAAATACTTTTATATTTAAGTGTCTGCTCAATCTCCCAGAAATTGTAGCCTGTTCAAAAAGACTTTTTAGGTGGTGCAAAGCTGTATGATAATTCCATTGCTGGTGTCCAAACAAAGACATATTTTTTTTTCTCAGATGCTAAATGCTTGCCCAATCTCTCTTGAATTGCAGCATGTTGAAAATAGTTTTCTAGCTGTGGCGTAAATCTGTTTGCAATTTCCATTGACAGTGTCCTAAAAAAGGCAATTTTTTTTCTTAGATGCTATATGCCTGCTCAATTCCTCAGAAATTGTGGCCTGTTATAAAAGTCTTTCTAGCGTTGGTGCAAAACTGTATGCCATTTCCATAATTTTTGTCCACAAAATACACAACAATTTTTTCTTAGATGCTAAATACCTGCCCAAGCTCCCAGAAATTATGGCATGTTCAATAAGGCTGTCAAGTTTGGTATGAACCTGTGGGGATCATGTTCCAATGGAGAGGGAAAAATAGCCAGGTCATGTGGAACTGGAAAGTCTGTGGGTTTCTGTATGATAGATCTGATTAAGCTCCAGAAAGGTTGAAGTCCCACATCCCACATCTCCAGTAACTATTGGGTGCTGAGGGGACGACACATTGCAGGACTGATGGGACCCTGAGTCTGCATTTGCTTTGGTTGTGTTTTGCCATGTACAAAATTGTGACATGTTATGCAGCAATTTACAGACTATGTAGAAGAAAACACTTTCATTTGAAAGAATACACAATCTGAGTTCCTTCTGAAACTCATACACTTCGAGAGTACAAGCAGAGACCAGATTGGACAAATCAATGGTGCTTGAACATATTCAGAAATAGTTTAAAAAACATTTAGTGTATAATTCTGTTTTAAGTAAAGCATTTTAAATATATTTGTACTAACGCCATGAAAATAAAATGCCAGTATGGTGGGTTACCCTTACTGAATAGAAATCCTGTTCCTGACATTACCTGCAGCCTCCGATCTCGGAGTACATCCTGCGGGACTCCAAAAAAAATCAACTCATTACAGTACAGATTCCAAACATCACTATTTAGTCGTGGTCAGGAACAAAGCACTTACAGCAAATATAGATGCAAGCACAGGGCCAGGAAACCAGAATTTATTTTCAGTAAGGGTAAGTTATCATACTGGCATTTTTAGGGGTTGCAGGGACAAGAAAACATATACTATATATTAAAGACTCCATGCACACTAGTTCTTTTTAAGCTCATATCAGCTAGTTTGAGCATATTTTTTTCTGCCCCTAGAAGAAAATAGTGTTATTCTATGTGTCTATGCACACAATTCTAAGCTATAAGTATTTCTCTAGCTTCAGCTTCTAGGAGCAGAAAAAAAACCAAAACGCTACTGCGTCCTTAACGAGAGATGACTCATCAGCTGTCAGTGGGGGCTAAATTTTTTAGTGTATGACATTGGTATTTTTGTGTATATACACACATATATTTATTTTATAGTTTGAATGCTGGTATTTTTAAACTCTGTATTTGTTGGTGTGATTGTAATTAAAGTGGAACTTTAGTCAGAAATTTAAGTTCTGCTAGATCCTGCAGGCTGGCCCCTTTTGCAGGTATAGCTGTCAAACATTAAAAATACATCCAATAATACACTGTCTCACCCTGATCTGCACTTGCTCTCCATTTTTAGGCACTGCTGAATTTATAGAAGCCAATCTGTTGACAGACTTCAATTTAGTTTTAGTCTTATGCCCTGTACACACGATTGGACTTTCCGACGGAAAATGTGCGATCGGAGCTTGTTGTCGGAAATTCAGAGGCTCCATCGGATTTTTTCCATCGGAATTTCCGGCACACAAAGTTTGAGAGCTGGATCTAAAAATTTTCCGACAACAAAACCCGTTTGCGTAAATTCTGATCGTGTGTAGACCATTCCGACGCACAAAGTGCCACGCATGCCCAGAATCAAGCAGAAGAGCTGCACTGGTTATTGAACTTCATTTTTCTTGGCTCGTTGTACGTGTTGTACGTGTTGTACGTCACCGCGTTCTTGACATTCAGAATTTCCAACCAACTTTGTGTGACCGTGTGTATGCAAGACAAGTTTGAGCCAACATCCGTCGGAAAAAATCAGATGGATTTTGTTGTCGGAATGTGCGATCGTGTGTACAGGGCATAAGTCTTAGGACTAAAATGGCATTTTAGTTTTAGTCCCATTTTAGTCTTCTGCAATTGTTTTAGTTTTAGTTGTATTTAGTCGAATAAATCTCCAGTACATTTCAGTCGATTAAAACTCATTTTAGTCATCGAAAATCAAATGGGTGTAGTTAAATTGTAATGCATTATTTAAGCATTTCTCTACAATTTCCAAACTCATTATATACTGCTGGAGTGAAAAATCTAATATGTTATTATTTATGATATTGAGGTATGAACATGCACTACAGGCCAGTGTTAATTTTGACGTCAAATTTCAATTTAGTTTTAGTCTAATGCCCTGTACACACGGTCGGATTTTCCAATGGAAAATGTGTGATAGGACCTTGTTGTCAGAAATTCCGACCGTGTGTAGGCTCCATCACACATTTTCCATCGGATTTTCCGACACACAAAGTTTGAGAGCAGGCTATAAAATTTTCCGACAACAAAATCCGTTGTCGGAATTTCCGTTCGTGTGTACACAAATCCGATGCACAAAGTGCAACGCATGCTCAGAATAAATAAAGAGATGAAAGCTATTGGCTACTGCCCCGTTTATAGTCCCGACGTACATGTTTTACGTCACCGCGTTCAGAATGATCAGATTTTCCGACAACTTTGTGTGACCGTGTGTATGCAAGACTAGGATTTTGTTGTCGGAATGTCCGATCAATGTCCGACCGTGTGTACGGGGCATTAGTCTTTTGATTAAAATGGCATTTTATTTTTAGTCTCATTCTAGTCTTTTGACTAAAATACCATTTTAGTTTTATTCGTATTTTAGTCATCTCAATTGTTTTAGTTTTAGTCGACTAAAATGGTATTAAGTTAGTAGACTAAAATGTTTTAGTCGGTTTTAGTCGACGAAATTAACACTGCTCTCTAAGCGCCAAATTAAGAAAAATTACCACAAAAACAATAGTTGAAACTAAATTTGGCGTGGGGCCCTTTGGGTCTGTCATAGATTTTAAGGGAAATTCCACGCCAAAATTGAAAAAAAAATTGGCACGGTGCCCCCCCAGAATCCATACCAGACCCTTATCCGAGTATGCAGCCTGAAGGTCAGGATAGGGGGGGACGAGCGAGCGCCCCCCCCTTTCGAACCATACCTGGCCTCATTCCCTCAATATGAGGGGGTTCCCCCAAAGCACCTTGTCCCCGTGTTGTTGGGGACAAGGGCCTCTTCCCGACAACCCTGGCCGGTAGTTGTCGGGGTCTTCAGAATCTGGAAGCCCCCTTTAACAAGCAGGCCCCCAGATCCCAGCCCCCCTATGTGAAAAGGTATTGGATACATCGTACCCCTACCCATTCACCCGAAAAAGCAGTGAAATGTAAAAAAAAAAAACAAGAACTGGTTTTTGCCAAGTCATTCATTGTAAAATAGCTCTGAACTGTCTTCTCCCTGAGCTGTCTCTTCCGCCGCCATTTTCTCCTGCCACTGCCTCTCCCGGTGCCATCTCTCCTGCTGCCAACTTCTCCACCTGCCTCTGTCTCTCCCGGTGCCGTCTCTCCCGCCGCCATCTTCTCCTGCTGCCGTCTTCTAATGCTGCTGTCTCTCCCGCCACCATCTTCTACTGTCGCTGTCTCTCCCGGTGCCGTCTCTCCCACCACTATCTTCTCCTTTCGCTGTCTTCTCCCGCTGCCGCGGGTTACTCACTAAAAAAATTTAAAACACAAGGGGTGGGCTCTCCGGGTGACGTCACTGGATGACCACGCCCCATGGCTAGATAAGAGGTGCCAGACAGCAGGCGACAACACAACGGATGAAGACAGACACAGAAGAAGAGCGTCTTTCTTTATTTTATTTAGCGGGTAACCAGCATCGAGGGACAACACAGCAGCGGGTGAAGATATCGGCGGCAGAGACGGCACCGGGAGAGACGGCGGCGGGAGAGATGGCGGCAGGAGAGACGGCGGCAGGAGAGACGGCACTGGGAGAGACGGCACTGAGAGAGACAGCGGCGGGAGAGACAGCGGCAGAAAAAGACAGCTCAGAGCTTTTTTACAATAAAGGACTTGTCAAAAAACTTGTTTTCTTGTTACATTTTATTCCTTTATTTAGTGAATGGGTAAGGGTACATTGTACCCGATACCCATTCACATAGGGGGAGGGTGAGATCTGGGGGCCCCCTTATTAAAGGGGGCTTCCAGATTCTGATAAGCCCCCTGCCCGCAGACCCCGACAACCACAGCCCAGGGTTGTCGGGAAGAGGCCCTTGTCCCCATTAACTCAGGGATAAGGTGCTTTTGGGTGGGGGGGTGTGGAGCCCCCCCGCCCCAAAGCACCCACTCCCCCTCCATGTCGAGGCCATGCTGCCTGGTATTGTTCAAGGGGGGGGCGCTTGCTCATCCCCTCCCTTTTCTGGCCTTCAGGCTGCATGCTCGGATAAGGGTCTGGTATGGATTTTGGACCCCAAGCCATTTTTTAAATTAACTTTTGGCGAGGGGGGGGTCCCCTCCGAATCCATACTAGACCTGAAGGGCCTGATATGGACCTGGGGGGGACCCCATGCCGTTTTTTTCATGTTTTTGTTTTTGACTCATCGATTGTTAAAGACGTGGTGGTCGGCTTCCAGGCCCCTTGCTAAGCAACCAGCTATATACTGTGAAAAAAAAAAACGAAGAGCTTACATCTTAATAAGCAGCATGGAGGAGCACTGCAAACATCATTTGTTTTAATTTTTTTCTTCACTTAACTGGATTCAAGGTTTCAATCAAAAACAGTTTATCTGAAAGAAAGAGAAAGCTTCTACTGTGCTCTCTCTTTAGAAAACCTATATGCTCTGGGTATCCTCTGTGTCCAGTATTAAGTGTTTATTTGTAAAACAGAGATATTTGTTTATGTGTTTATATATACTATTACTACAAACAGATATATGAATAAATAGTGATGTTGCGCTGTGAACCTTCTATAAAATTCTATATAGAAGTGCTAGTGCTAAATAAATAAACACACATGGGTGTATATCTATACAAATATAAACTTGCTAAGTGCTATAGTGCAAAGTGAAAGAAATTGCATCAAAAAATAATCATCAACATCTGATAGTGGCAACTTAATAATGAAACCAATCACAAAATGGTAAATCAGTAAAATTGTTGCTAACGCGCAGTCTTGAGCTAAAATAGCTTAATAGCGTGTAACAATAATGAACAAATATATATAAATGTAAAGTCCAATGCCCACTTAAGATTAGAGTATCATAAATGTGTAAAAACAGTCCCAGAAAACACTGTGATAATCAAACAATGTTGAATGCGTGGTATATCCCTCCACCGTGAACAAATAAAAGGGCCAATGCCAGGCCAATCCACTGTAGTGACCCTGAATGTGTACAAGCCCCTCACCTGTAACGGAACGTCTCACACTCCGCTTGAGTGCTTTCGTCATATACCACTTCCTCCCAGTCTGAATATAGATATCAGATATTCCAACCGCTCACAAGCACAAAACAAGACGATACTTGTTTAATGCTGAACATGGACTGCTTTATTAGAACCAAAATACAATTCTGTCTTATATACAGTAGGAGAGGAGGTCCCCCCTCCTGCTCATATTACTCTAACAATACAACTGTAACCAGAAACAGAATTAACAAGAGCTAATTAACTAGTCCTTAAAGCAGTTGATGTGACTCCGTGCCCTCCTGAGCATTGTTTTGATTGATCAGGATTTCACTACAGGTCAGACTTGTCACCAAGCTTCACACATTAGTATAAACACAGGACACCTTGTCACAATAGCATTAGCTAATGACAATTAACAATACAAACAGCGATTAACCCCCCTCAGCCTAGTAGGCAACAAACTATAGTAGGAGTAGACTGTCCGGCCCCTACCCAGTTCTACAGGCCAACGTGATCAGCTTTCTCAACTAACATGTTGAGTTCAGAATCAAACAAACCAAGAATAGTCTTTGCATATATCCTGGGAGATATTGTGGATAAATATTACTGTCCCATTTTAAGCAATCCAAGACATACCCTAACAGTCACCATTTCCAATATGGTATACACAGGGTTCCCAGAGTCTGTGTGTCCTGGGGGACAAGGACCTGAATCTAAAGTAACACCACCTCAAGGGTCCCCAGGCATACAGCTCACAAAGAGCACCATTCCCCCAAATGCCAGGGTCCATAATTGGTAGGCAAGAGGCTAGCATTCAGTCCCCTCCAAAAGCCTCTGTCCCGGGTGAGTCTGTCACATCACCTTACTGCTGTAAGGTTACAGCATGGATGGATCAAATGCAGCAATCTTCATAGGGACCCCCTTTGGTGTTTACAGAGATGGATCGTATGAGTGGTGCAACCTTCTCCTCCAGTAAGCTCAGTTAGGGAGGTAGACAATGGAAGAAAGATTCCAATAGCATAATCCCTTTTAAAATATGTAAATTTATTAAAACGCAAACAGATACACTCACTTTTGTTTTAAAAAGCGCAGGTAACACTCCACAAGCGCCGAGTTCGTATACTTCCGTCACTTCCGGTTTCCGCCTATTGCTCCAATACTGACGTGTATCGTCACATCACATGACTTCATCAGGAGAAAACAATAGGCTGTCATTGATGTCTTTAAATAGTGTGTTAAAATTAACTACCGGCAGCCATTTTCCTGTAGTCCACCATTGAAATACATTGCGTCGGCCATTTTGCCTTAGCCTCCCATAGATTAACATTATGGCAGCCATTTTCCATTGGTCTCCACATAGATTTACACTATGGCGGCCATTTTCCATTGGTCTACACATAGACCAACACTATAGTGGCCATTATAAAGAAGTCATGGAAGATATATAGGTCGAAGGACATATTATTAATACACTAGAGACCCCAGGGATGGAATTAAAGAATATTAATGTATAAAAACTACTTGCATAGAGTAAAATATATATTTAAGCAAGGGAAAGGAATGCACTATAATGGGCTTATAGAAGAGCACATTTAGTCTCCTAAATTTAAATATAAAAAATATATATAAAAAGCATCAAAAAATAAATGATAAAAAAGGTAAAACAACATATAAGGAGCCTCAGGGGTACCAGAAATTAATTATTTATTAATTTAAAATTATCTCACAAAAAAACACTCACAATGTTTGCATAATATAAGGGCATGTAACACCAATACTATGTCAGTCGTGCATTCCCCTCTAACCTCTCACCGCTCCCACGGTGTTCCTGGGAAGGACAGACGAGGATAAGCTGACTCTGTAGATAGCTGCATAGCAACGACCTGACGCGGACGCGTTTCTGTCATCACTTTCGTCAGAGTACACCCTCTGACGAAAGTGATGACAGAAACGCGTCCGCGTCAGGTCGTTGCTATGCAGCTATCTACAGAGTCAGCTTATCCTCGTCTGTCCTTCCCAGGAACACCGCGGGAGCGGTGAGAGGTTAGAGGGGAATGCACGACTGACATAGTATTGGTGTTACATGCCCTTTTATTATGCAAACATTGTGAGTGTTTTTTTGTGAGATAATTTTAAATTAATAAATAATTATTGTACTGGATTACACTATGTGGAATTTTTTTATCTACTGCTTGCAATGAGCAAAATACAGATGAAAAGTGTCCAGTGAACAGCGATTATCCCTTTGATTGATAAGCATGTTAACCAGCAGGGTCTGGTAAGTGGATTACCTACAGGGCTGTGGCACAAGTGGTGTGGTGATGGAGACTTGGGATCGCTGCTAATATTTTCTTCCACGATCGTCTAGTTTATACTCACCTGCTTTTTCTTAATGGACTTTCAATGAGTGAATCACCATTTGATAATTTGTTTAAGTGGACTCTTAAGCAATTTCATTGATATTTTTAAATATTTGCTATTTTTGGACTAGTGCTGCTAATGTTTTAGAAATTTTTCTTTGACATATATTTGATGCATCTCATTTTAGTATAGCAGCTGCTGACTATTGTTTTATCAATATTTTCTCTGTGTGCGCTGAGGGAGGGATACTGAACATAGTTTTTTTATCTCTCATTCTTTAATAACAAAACTAGTATGAAAGTACAATGGTGCAGGGTATATGAGTAGATAACAAAAACTTGCCGATATATGTAAAAAGAACCAGATAATAGAGTAGTGGAGATATGAAAGACATACGGAGACATCTATCAGGATTTTGTAATGTAAAAAAAGTGTGACAAGACAATATTTAAAAATCATTAATAAAACAATTTAAATCTGACTTGATGTTGAGTCCGTTAGGTGATAAGGTGTCCTTTAAAAATATCCATTTGGATTCAAGTTGGATAAGAGTTCTCACCTTGTGCCCCCCCCCCACCAATGTCGTGTGTAAGGTACAATGCCCCAAAACTTCAAATGTGTGGGGTTTTTGTTGTGAAATTTTGCAAAGTGTTTGATACACTATGTTTATCGTAACCTTTTAATATATTCTGCACATGTTCCTTCAGGCAAATTCTCAGAAGTCTTTTAGTACGGCCAATATATTGTAGCCCGCAGCTACATTCTAGGGCATACACTCCCCCTTCAGTATTGCACCCTATAAATTCCTGTATATCATAGATGGTGCCAATACTGGTGGATTTGAACTGTAACTTCTTCTCGTTAAGGCGTTTTGCTTGAGTGCATGCAAAACTATAATTTCCTGTATATCATAGATGGTGCCACCCAACTCCCTAATGAGAAGAAGTTACAGTTCAAATCCCCCACCTATTACACTTTTGAAGGCCCTGGAGCACCAGGACAATGGAAACGCCCACAACATGACCCCATTTTGAAAAGCAGACATCCCAACGTATAATCTATGAGGCATAATGAGTCTTTTGAACAGTTCATTTTTTTCCAGAAGTTTTTGGAAAATGTGGAAAAAAAAATGAAAACGCATTTTTTTCCCACATGATTTCTGCTTGTTGATTGGTTGCTAGAGATTACTGTGGATATGACCTCAGGGGGGCAATATATACTCATCAATGCCGCCGGCCGTTGCTATTTACATATGAATGCTGGTAATTTACATGTAAACACAGGGTCTGCAGGTGAGTCATCTGTACACAACAATAGGGCAGAGCTGGGCAGCATTAGTAGCAGCACTTCACACTGAGATATTGGGACACAGCACATGACTAAAACCTCAAGGGATGAGGAAATTCAAGCCAGGTCAGTTGGCAAGTATAAGGCAGCTGCTTTGGGCCCCACAACAATGACAGGGCCCAGGGCAGCTGCCCCTTTTGCCCTGCCTTAAAAACGGCCCTGGGTCCACCAGTGCAGTAGCACCTTCAGGCATTCTACAAGCATAAATTACACATCTCATTTCTCAACCACCTATTACACTTTTGAAGGCCCTGGAGCACCAGGACAATGTAAACACCCACAAAATGACCCCATTATGGAAAGCAAACGCCCCAACGTATAATCTATGAGGCATAATGAGTCTTTTGAATGGTTCATTTTTTTGCAGAAGTTTTTGGAAAATGTGGGAAAAAAATGAAAGCGCATTTTTTTCCACAAAGTTGTCCATTTTTAAGATATTTCCAACACATAGCATGTATGTAGCAAAAAATGCCACCCCAAAATACATTCTGCTACTCCTCCTGAGTATGGTGATACCATATGTGTGAGACTTTTACCCAGCCTGGCCACTTACAGAGGCCCACCAGTGAAGTAGCACCTTCAGGCGTTCTACAAACATAAATTACACATCTCATTTCTCAACCACCTATTACACTTACTTTTGAAGGCCCTAGAGCACCAGGACAATGGAAACGCCCACAAAATGACCCCATTTTGGAAAGCAAACACCCCAACATATAATCTATGAGGCATAATGAGTCTTTGGAATGGTTCATTTTTTTCCAGAAGTTTTTGGAAAATGTGGAAAAAAAATGAAAACAAACAAAAAAAATGATGTGACGATCAGGATTGGAGCAATAGGCGGAAACCGGAACTGACGGAAGTATACGAGTTCGGTGTTCGTGGAGCGTTACCTGAGCTTTTTAAAACAAAAAGTGAGTGTATCTGTTTTGCGTTTTAATAAATGTATATATTTTAAACGGGATTACGCTATTGGGATCTTTCTTCCATTGTCTACCTCCCTAACTGAGCTTACTGGAGGAGAAGGTTGCACCACTCATACGATCCATCTCTGTAAACATCAAAGAGGGACCCTCTGAAGACTGCTGCATTTGATCCATCCATGCTGTAACCTTAAAGCAGTAAAGCTTGTACACATTCAGGTTTCACAGTGGATTGGCCTGGCATCGGCCCTTTTTTTCGTTCACGGTGGAGGGATATACCACTCATTCAACATTGTTTGATTGTCACAGTGTTTTCTGAGACTGTTTTTAGACAGTTATGATACTCTAATCTTTAGCGTGCATTGGACTTTCCATTTATATATATATATGTTCATTATTGTTACACGCTATTAAGCTATTTTAGCTCAAGACTGTGCGTTAGCAACAATTTCACTGATTTACCATTTTGTGATTGGTTTCATTATTAAGTTGCCACTATCAGGTGTTGATGATTATTTTTTGTTGCAATTTCTTTCACTTTGCACTATAGCACTTAGCAAGTTTATATTTGTATAGATATACACCCATGTGTGTTTATTTATTTTGCACTAGCAGTTTAATATAGTAATTTATAGAAGGTTCACAGCGAACATCACTATTTATTCATTTACCTCTCTATCCGCTAAGGATCAGCTAACCAGGTGTTTGCTGCAGTGTACCCTTTTTAATTTGACAGCGTGGGAGTATTACATTCATTCAATTACAAACAGATTTTTAACATTTAAGAACTTATAAACATGAAAAAATGTAAAATAACATGGAGCCAAAACCACCATAGTGTTTCTATGTCAACAATGCTTATGAAATGTAAAAAAAAAAGAATACAATCATAATACAAATACAAAAGTTTTGGTGACTTCCTGACCTGTGGGCTACTTAGTCCCCCCCAAAAAAAATCATGACTATTGGATAACAGATGTCTATTAACTATGCTCAAAACCCTTATACTTCTACTCCAAATAAATAAGACCACACAATCTTTTGGAGTAATAAAAAAGGCCGTAGCAGCCTACTTTATTTTGAACATATCTGTTTACTATAAAAATATAAAAATTCTGTCATCAGAAAAAACAATAACCAAAACATCTGTTATACAACCTGTTAGTTCCAAAGAGCGTTGGTCTGAGCAATCGCTTAGCAAAAACAAACTGATGGCCATAACAACTATAGCACTGCAGCCCTAATCCAAAAAACTCCAATAGGCCTCAAGCCGACAAGCTGGCTCAGAGACTGCCGTGACCGCAGTGCCCCATTATCACTTCCCGGCTAAGCTCCGTTAACCGGGAACCAAAAAACCTCCGGACCCATATCAACGTTGGATCCCCACTCTTACTTTTTCGCCATCTTCCTTCCCTTGCCCAGACCAACGCCCGCCACAGCATCCCAATAGTAACACCTTACTCTTGGGTGCCCCTCCACACCCGAATAGCTCGCTGTATGCCATCTTGCAAGCCTAAAGCCCACAAATCTGTACCCACATCATTGAGATGTACCCCATCACGTCTCAAATACCTCCATGTCTCGAATTCCAATTCATTATGCCGAATTGCCAACCCCCCATTACTGACCACAAATTTACTAACTTCCCTGTTGATCTTCCTCCTTGCTCTGTTCACACCCTCCACTGACCTGGCCATTCTCCAAGACATCCTGGCAACCATATCCGACCAGATAATGATCATCTGCGGAAATTCCTTCATCAATCGCCAAATGTCAAATTTTATATCTCGAGTGATGTCTATCATCGAGCGAATGCCCAAATCGTTTCCGCCAACATGTATCACCAGGACATCCGGAGGTCCCTCTCTATTTGCATAACGCTGTACCTCCTGAACCAACCTACCCCACAACATCCCTGTTATACCAAACCACTTTATATACACTTCCCGTCTATCAAAACTTAGCTGCCTACCCTCAGGCCGAGCGTCTCCCCACCGAGCCCCCCAACATACATAAGAATGGCCCATAATCCAGACCATTCTTGCCGCTGCACCTGACATTAGAAGAAAAACAAACACTATCCTCAACATTGACTATGCCAACTATAATCCTGGCCATAACAGATAACTCTAATACATACCTAATATCAACCAAAAGAACCAACCCTGTCACCTACAATTTTATTGCCAGTTGCAGCCGCACATAAGATTGGAATCTGTTAGATTCCCACCGCCCAATCCTTTTTATTACCTCCACATCCATCCCCAACCTGGCCGCTTCCGTCGCAGCTCCAATTCTAAATGAGTGGGATGAAAAATCCTTCTCCTCCAGCCCCAGCCCCTGCAAACATTTTTTAAACACAACTACAAACTGAAAACGTGACAATATATTACCATTTAAATGCGTTAAAAAGGGGCCCTGAAAATCCGGCCTAACCTTCAAGAATTCCCTGACCGTGCCCACCGGGCACTGGGGGGAACCGTGAATGGGATAAACTCGCACAATCCTGCCTCTTCCCCCTTGATCCGTCTTAGACTTCCTCAAAAATATCGCTACCCCTTCCTCTTCTAATTGTACCTCCTGTAACCCAATTCCCCCTTGCACTTTTTTGGAAGGACTAACTAGTTCCCCTATCCGAAATGCACCAAAAAATGCTAACACAAAAGCTACCTTAAACAAAGTAACTTCGTATTCAGATGAACAAACCTCCCCCAGCTGCTCCACAATCCCCCTCAATATCTCAAAAGTTACCGGTCTCCTCGAATCGCGCTTGACCACTGCCCTCCTATAACCCTTTAACGCTTGTCTTACCCAAAAATCCTTAGTGACGTTGGGCTGCCCTTGTAGCTTGAAAAGGAAAGCCAAACCGGCCAACTGTGTATTCATCACTGACACTGACACGCCCTCGTCCAATTTTTTTGCCACATAGTACAGCAATAAAGAACGTATTCCTTGCCCTATAGGCTCCTCCCCCAAAGCTTGTCCGAACGACATCCACTCCTGCCATACCTTAGTGTATGCTGCCCATGTATTCCCACTTACCGACCGCTTAATCCATCCCTCGACGTTGCCAGCGCAATCTCCCACAGCCAGTCTGGACAAGGTACCCCCTGTTGCTCCGCTTCCGGCGCCAACTCTCGGAACCTGTCCCACTGGAAGCGAGACAGTGCATCAGCAATGACATTTTCCACCCCCGGTAAGTGAACAGCATGAATGAAAACATTCAGTTGTAGACATCGTAAGACTAAGTGCTGCAGCAGCCTGATCACTGGCGGAGATGACGCCGTGACCCTGTTTATCACTTGCACCACCCCCAGATTGTCCCCATGAAAGCGCACCTTCAGATCCCTGAACGATGCACCCCATAGTTCCACTGCCAGAACTACTGGAAACAGTTCCAGCAAAACCAAGTTCTTCGTGAAGCCCTCTTTTACCCAAGATTGTGGCCATGGACCTGCGCTCCATTTTCCTTGGAAAAACGCACCAAAACCTGTTGATCCTGCGGCATCGGTAAACAATTCCAAGTCAAAATTGCTGACTGGTCCCGACATCCACATTGCCCTGCCATTAAAGGATTCCAGAAAGGTATGCCATACCCTCAGGTCCTCCCTATGCGTTTTCCCTAAACGCACAAAATGTTTTGGTGACTTTATCCCACTCGTGCTGGCCGCCAGCCGGCGACTAAACACTCTCCTCATCGGAAGTATGCGACAAGCAAAATTCAGCTTGCCCAACACCGATTGCAACCTACGCATTTGTATCTTTTTTAGTCCTATCAACCCTGCCACCTCTTTTTTCAAATCCTCCAATTTCTCAGCAGGTAATCTACATTCCATCGCCTCCGAATCTAGCACAATGCCCAAAAACGTGATGACCGCGCAGGGTCCCTCCGTCTTTTCATCCGCCAATGGAATGCCAAATCTTCCTGCTATATGCTGCAATGAAGCCAGCAACACCGCGCAGACTCTAGAAGAGGCCAGGCCTATGCATAAGAAATCATCCAAGTAGTGAATTATCGAATTCACCCTGGATACATCCCTTACCACCCATTCCACAAAGGAGCTGAATTGTTCGAATATCGCACACGACACTGAACAACCCATTGGTAGGCATTGATCGACATAAAATCCACCATTCCAATGGCACCCGAGCAACCGGAAACTATCCGGGTGAACTGGCAACAGTCGAAAAGCTGATTCTATATCTGCCTTAGCCATCAAGGCACCTTTTCCATAGTGTCTCACCCACCTCACCGCAGCGTCAAATGACGTATAAGTCACCGAGCATGCTTCTTGTTCTATGGCATCATTCACGGATCCCCCTTTTGGGAAGGATAAGTGGTGAATGAGCCTGAATTTGTTGGGCTCCTTTTTGGGCACCACGCTCAGCGGAGACACCACCAAATCGGCTATAGGTGCTACGGGGAAAGGGCCACTCATTCTACCCAATGCCACTTCCTTCTGTAGTTTCTCCGAAACCAATTCAGGATGCTGCAGGGCTGACTTTAAATTTTTGGGCACTGGGGGAGTCGCCGATAAATTACATGGAATCCGAAAACCCATCGCAAAGCCCTCTTCTAATAGCAATGCTGCTTTCCTGTCCGGGTACTTACCGAGAAACGGCCGCATCTTTTCCACTATCACCGGAGTCCTCCCTTTTGTTCCCAGCCTCTCCTTGTCGACCTTTTCCTTGCTTAAAACATCTGGATGATGGATGCGTTCCCCCACAGCCTGAGCACTCATGCTTATACTTACATGTTCCTCCGAACTTACAGGACCCTGAGTTATACTGCCAACAAACCCCTTTTTTGTTTCCAGCTGAATGTCCCTGGGCTGACGGTCCACTGGCTCCCCCCTGAAAAAACTGGTTCGGCGCCCGCGCTGTCGTCATCAAACGCATCCACAGGCTGATGTCTTTATGGTCCCAACGTAGCTCCGGGCGAACCGCTCTCCTCTGCCTAAACTGTTCGTCGTATCGCAACCATGCCGTACCTCCACATACTCTATACGCTTCCCCTATCGCGTCCTGATAGCAGAAAAGCGCCGAACAGTGTTCCGGTTGCTTCTCCCCTATCACACTCGCCATGATCGCAAATGCTTGTAACCAATTTGTAAATGTCCTGGGTATCAGCCTACACCTCCTCTTTTCCTCATCTTCTTTTTTGGAATCGTCCAGCTTGACTCTATCAAGATTGAACTTCTCCAAGGGCAGTAACGAAAATATTTCTACATACTCACCCTTCCATAATTTCTCCTGCACTTCTTGTTTCAAGTGAGCTCCTAACGGCCCTTCGTAGCACACATACACTTCACAGCGAGCAGAGTCCGCCAGCCTAATGATGTCCTTCCTCGCCGCAGCCTCCCCTGACGGTGCTGCTTTTTCCTTCCCCTGCGCAACTCCACTCCCCGTGGCTTCCTGAGCAGGCAACGCGACCACAGCTGAAACCTCTGTTGTCGGGGCCCCCCCAGCACTTCCCAAATCCTTTCCTGTCTGCTGTACCCAAGCGGCTCTCGGGCCCTCCACCGGCCTCTCTGCAGCCTCCAACCTCTGCACCAGTTCCTTAATTCCCGTTAAAAAACCCAGGAAACCCGGAGCCCCTACCCCTGTACCAGTTCCCACCATGCTTTTTTCTAACCCCCCAGCCCCAGTTGCTACACTTGCTGCATTATTTAAGTAAGTCATTGCAATAACATGCGCTGGCTCACCTGGCTGCATAGGTGTCGCCCCATCAGCCGACCGTCTGCTCTCTTCTGGCCCCATCCTCCTCCGATCCGGACTCCTCATCTCTTCCGCTCCGACCCGACTCTTCCCCTGCATCCGATGTAGCCCGCACGGGATGTGGACCGCGGCTGCCGCATTGTTCGCCATCCTTCCCCTCCTCCGAGCAGCGAAACCTCCCGTGGACTTCCGGACAGCCTTCCCAGGACCGGTGTGGGCTACCGCAGTCCTGCCGGCCTCCGCTCCTGTAGGTGTTAGGCCAGCCCTGCTTCTCTCTCCATTCTGCCTGTCCCCTGCCGAGGAACTAGAAGGCCCAGGGATCCCTTCAGGCAGTGCAGTGTCAGCGATGGCGGAGCTCCCCGCCGTCCTCCTGGGGGCGGGGCTTGCGCTCTCCGCGTGTCTCCTGCCGGTAGGCCTCACTCTTGCCGGTTCCCTTGCCTGCCTTAGCTCCTGTCCCGCCGGGGCCGCGCGCCCGCTGACCCGCTCTCCTCCCGCCGCTCGTTTGGCCGGTGGGCCCCCCGGGAGTCTTGAAGACAGACTACCCGAGTGCCGCTGTGCTGACGTCACGTGGTCCGGAGAGAACCGCTCAGGCGGACGAGAGCGGCGCGCTCTGGTGCCGCTTCTCTCTCCCCCACTTGCCTGCATTGTGGAGCCTTGTAGCGCGGCTGCGATCGTCTCCTGCAGCCACTCAGCACCCCGCACCGCCACTTCTTCACGCAACTGGGCCATAAGCCCTTCTAGTTCAGCCATGTTACTGCACTGACCTTCCTGATAACTTTCCTAATCTTTCTGTTGTCCCTCCCAGAGCGGGAACCCCTTTTAAATAGCCCCTCCCCTGATCCTCCCTCCCCCCCGGCTCCACATTAACAACTTAACTTTAACCCTTTCACTGCTACCACTGTCATGTGTGCCCTTTGCATACATCATTGCATGCTGTTGCTCCAGGCTTTTCTTGAGTGTTCTAAACATTATTTTTTACTAGTAATGCTGCTGTGTAATACACTAAACTTTAGAAGCATAACTTATAATGAAAAGACAGATCACTTTACTTCTTTTGTATGAAAAAAAGTGCATTTACTTACAGCCTTATGAAATGTGTGTAATGGTTTCTAAGCTGCAGCAATAAATTATGTGAGTAATTTAAAGATAAATCTGTAGGTAATTGGTCTGGGAGCAGAAAAATAACAGCGCCACTAAACGTATAAGCCAATTAGTTCCAATGTAGCTTAAACAAAATGATTATTTATAGGTAAATGGCATATGGAGACTGAAATGCATAGCTTAGTGAGGAAATCGGCAATAAGTAAAACTTTCCATGTATATGTTAAAACTGTGACACTTCATTGCTCTTATGTTCCATAAATGAAATGAAACTGCTTAATATGAAAAAAAAAAAGTCACTTAAAGCTGGACTCCAGGCAACTATTAAAGAAACAAATTAACATGGTTCTATATTTATTCATACATCTATTGGGCTGAATTCACACTGGCTTGCGGTAAAATGCAGGAAAAATGGATGTACATTTCCATCCATTTTATGTGTTTTTTTTGTCGCGTGTTGACCGTTTTTTTTGTTGTGTTGCGTTAAAATAGAACATGTATGCGTTTTAACGTAACGCAGGTCAACGCAGCATTGTAATGTGAACAGGACACATAGAAAACAATTGTTTTTTACGTGTCTAAGGGGTTGATTTTTTAAGGGCAAATATAATGTGCACTGCAAGTGCACTGGCTCCAGAGCTTAGTAAATGAGATAGAGCTTCACATTGCACAGAATACTCAATCACATTCAAGAAAAAAAAAAAACAGCTTGCACATGATTGGATGATAGATATCACCAGAGCTTCGCCTCATTTCAGAGCTTCCCCTTGGATCTAGAGCAACTGCACCTGCAGTGCACTTCCAAGTGCACTTATAGTGCATGATATATTTGCCTTTAGTGGATCAATCTCCCCGTGTTGACCTGCATTTTACAAGTGCGCTAAAATGCAGATCAACACATCAACGTGCATTAAAACACACATAAAATGGATGGAAATGTAAATCCCATTTTCCCTGTATTTTATTGCAAGACAGTGTAAATTCAGCCCTAAAGTGAAACTAAACCCATTGATTTAACATTTTCAAAAACCAGTGACATTCCTGGCATGCTGGGAATTCTATCTGACACATTTGCTTGTGCCCTCAACCAAACTTTCAAACCATCCAATGGCTGTGGTCATAACTGATCACATGTACAGCACCATGGCAGTTGCAGATCAAATAGAGGCTAAGATGGCAGCTTTCTTGGTTGAAAAGGATAGGAGTGTTTAGTTCCACTTTAATGTATTTGTTTAAGTGCAAGCAGTGCCTACAGCTTGATTTGACTTTGTATCAGCTTGCAATTCCCTGTGCAGCAGAGCTCAGATTGGGAGATTGAGAAGCAACATAAGCAGCCAATCAGTTGTGCTGCAGTGCTCATGTGCTAACAGGAGAGATCACATGGGCAGAGTGATGAGCTCATCAGTCTGCTAATTCTACTTTCAATGTCCAATCACAGGCTGGGGGAGGGGGGAGGCACTGTAAGAGCAGCAGAGAATAAACCCAGGTTTTTGGGTCTGCCATGTCAGGCAGAGCTGTGTAAATTTCATAACTTAAATAATAATTAAATCCAAGAACAAAAATCTATTTATTGTACAGTCCTTAGCCACATGCCGACCAGGCCATAGCCGAAACACAGCTACAGCGTGGTCGGCTCATTATGGGAGGGCGTCCATGGACGTCCTCACAGAATCGCAATGGGCGCGCACTAGGGAACATCCGTGACCATCGGGTCCTCCGAACCCGCCACGTCAGGGAACGAGGTAAAGGGCCAATGACAGCGGCGATCACTTGTCAACAAACCAGAGCTTCTCCAGTGCAGCTCCTCTCCTCTCCTCGCACTGATTGGTACAGTGTGCGAGGAGAGGGGGGAGCCGGGTGCAGCAGCGCTGTGTGCTGTCTCTGGAGTGCCCACAGTGCTGATCTGTGCCCATCCATGCATCCATCCCTGGCTCATCCATGCTCATACATGCCTGATATGTGCCCATCCATGCTCATACATGCCTCATATGTGCCCATCCATGCTCATACATGCCTCATAGGTGCCCATCCATGCTCATATGTGCCCATCCATGCTCATACATGCCTCATATGTGCCCATCCATGCTCATACATGCCTCATATGTGCTCATCCATACTCATATGTGCCCATCCATGCTCATACAGGCCTCATATGTGCCCAGCCATGCTCCTACATGCCTCATATGTGCCCATCCATGCTCATACATGCCTCATATGTGCCCAGTAGGGATGAGCTTCGGGTTCGAGTCGAACTCATGTTCGACTCGAGCATCGGCTGTTCGCAAGTTCGCCGAACAGCGAACAATTTGGGGTGTTCGCGGCAAATTCAAATGCTGCGGAACACCCTTTAAAAGTCTAGGGGAGAAATCAAAAGTGCTAATTTTAAAGGCTTATATGCAAGTTATTGTCATAAAAAGTGTTTGGGGACCTGGGTCCTGCCCCAGGGGACATGGATCAATGCAAAAAAAGTTTTAAAAACGGCCGTTTTTTCAGGAGCAGTGATTTTATAATGCTTAAAGTCAAACAATAAAAGTGTAATATCCCTTTAGATTTCATAGCTGGGGGGTGTCTATAGTATGCCTGTAAAGGGGCGCATGTTTCCCATGTTTAGAACACTCTGACAGCAAAATGACATTTCAAAGGAAAAAAGTCATTTAAAACTACTCACGGCTATTACATTGCCGGTCTGACAATACACATAAAAGTTCATTGATAAAAACGGCATGGCATGGCCAGGCACTAGGGCACGTGGCCTGGTACGGTTCAGGAGGGGGGGTGCTCTCTCGTCCCCCCCTCTTTTCCTGCGGCCTGCCAGGTTGCGTGCTCGGATAAGGGTCTGGTATGGATTTTTGGGGGGACCCCACGCCGTTTTTTTTTTAAATTTTGGCGTGGGGTTCCCCTTAAAATCCATACCAGACCTGAAGGGCCTGGTATGGAATTTAGGGGGACCCCCACGTCATTTTTTTTTTTAAATTTTGGTTTGGGGTTCCCCTGTGGGGAATTCCCATGCCGTTTTTATCAATGAACTTTTATGTGTATTGTCGGACCGGCAATGCAATAGCCGCGAGTAGTTTTAAATGACTTTTTTCCTTTGAAATGTCATTTTGCTGTCAGACTGTTCTAAACATGGGAAACATGTTTTTTTGCATTGATCCATGTCCCCTGGGGCAGGACCCAGGTCCCCAAACACTTTTTATGACAATAACTTGCATATAAGCCTTTAAAATTAGCACTTTTGATTATTCATGTTCGTGTCCCATAGACTTTAACGCTATTCGCGTGTTCGAACAAACTTTTTTCCTGTTCGCATGTTCTGGTGCGAACCGAACAGGGGGGTGTTCAGCTCATCCCTAGTGCCTGGCCATGCTCATACATGCCTCATATGTGCCCAGCCATGCTCATACATGCCTCATATGTGCCCATCCATACTCCATATGTGCCTATCTATACGTCATCCATCCCTGGCTCATCCATGATCCATCCATCCCTGGCTCATCCATGCTTCATCTATCCCTGGTTCATCCGTGCTCCAGCTACCCATGCTCATTCATTCTCCATCCATCCCTGGCTCATCTGTGCTCCATCCATCAGTGCTCATTCATTCTCCATCCATCCCTGGCTCATCTGTGCTCCATCCATCCCTGGCTAATCTGTGCTCCATCCATCCCTGGCTCATCTGTGCTCATCCATGCTCCATCCCTGTCTCATCCGTGCTCCATCCATCTGCGCTCATCCATGCTCCATCCATCCCTGGCTCATCTGTGCTCCATCAATGCTCATCCATGCTTATCCAGGCTCCATTCATCCCTGGCTCATCCATGCTCATTCATGCTCAATCCGTGCTCATCCATG
Source organism: Aquarana catesbeiana (assembly GCF_042186555.1). Lineage (NCBI taxonomy): Eukaryota > Metazoa > Chordata > Amphibia > Anura > Ranidae > Aquarana > Aquarana catesbeiana. Next base: position 82,858,370 of record NC_133328.1, read on the forward strand.
CTCCATCTATCCCTGGCTCATCCATGCTCCATCTATACCTGGCTCATCCATGCTCCATTCATGCTCATCCATGTTTATCCATGCTCCATCCGTGCTCATCCATGCCCATCCATGGCTCATTCATGCTCATCCATGCCTCATCTGTGCTCATCCATGCCACAACAGTGCTCATCCATGCCATATCAGTTCTCATCCATGCGCCCATCAGTGTCTCACAAAAGTGTAATAGATAGTCAAATTAGATTTGAAATGTATGTCCCTGATGGTGCTCCCTGCATGTTGGGTTATATTTTGGGATGTCATTTTTGCTATGTACATGCTATGTGTTAGAAATATCTTATAAATGGACAACCTTCTGTAAAAAAAAAAAAAAATGCGCTTTCATTTTCTTTCCACGTTTTCCAAAAACTTGTGGAAAAAAAAATGTCACGTTCAAAAGACTCATTATGCCTTATAGGATATGCGTTGGGGTGTTTGCTTTCCAAAATGGGGTCATTTTGTGGATGTTTCCATTGTACTGGTGCTCCAGGGCGTTCAAAAGTGTAATGCCCCGTACACACAGTCGGATTTTCCGATGGAAAATGTCCGATCGGAGCGTGTTGTCGGAAATTCCGACCGTGTGTGGGCTCCATCGGACATTTTCCATCGGATTTTCCGACACACAAAGTTGGAGAGCAGGAGATAAAATTTTCCAACAACAAAATCTGTTGCCAGAAATTCCGATCGTGTGTACACAAATCCGACGGACAAAGTGCCACGCATGCTCAGAATAAATAAAGAGATGAAAGCTATTGGCCACTGCCCTGTTTATAGTCCCGACGTACATGTTTTACGTCACCGCGTTTAAAACGATCAGATTTTCCGACAACTTTGTGTGACCGTGTGTATGCAAGAAAAGTTTGAGCCAACATCCGTCGGAAAAAATCCTAGGATTTTGTTGTCGGAATGTCCGAACAAAGTCCGACCGTGTGTACGCCCTATAAGAGGTAGTCAAAAAATGAAATTGTAATTTGTAAATGAAAGTGTAATTTATGTCCCTAGAACGCCTGACGGTACTCCCTGCATGTTGAACGTGGTGTTGTATGTGGCCACGCTGTGTAAAAGTCTCACACGTGTGGTATTGACATACTCAGGAGGAGTAGTAGAATGTGTTTTGGGGTATAATTTGTGGTATGCATATGCTGTGAGAGAAATAACGTGTTAATATGACAATTTTGTGGGAAAAAAGGAAGAAAAAAAAAATCTTCATGTTGCAAAGAATTGCTCATTCATTCTGCATCCATCCCTGGCTCATCTGTGCTCCATCCATCCGTGCTCATTCATTCTCCATCCATCCCTGGCTCATCTGTGCTCCATCCATCCCTGGCTAATCTGTGCTCCATCCATCCCTGGCTCATCTGTGCTCATCCATGCTCCATCCCTGTCTCATCCGTGCTCCATCCATCCGCGCTCATCCATGCTCTATCCAGTCTCATCCGTGCTCCATCCATCCGCGCTCATCCATGCTCTATCCATCCCTGGCTCATCTGTGCTCCATCCATGCTCATCCATGCTTATCCAGGCTCCATTCATCCCTGGCTCATCCGTGCTCATCCATGCTCAATCCGTGCTCATCCATGCTCCATCTATCCCTGGCTCATCCATGCTCTATTCATGCTCATCCATGTTTGTCCATGCTCCATCCGTGCTCATCCATGCCCATCCATGGGTCATTCATGCTCATCCATGTCTCATCTGTGCTCATCCATGCCACAGCAGTGCTCATCCATGCCATATCAGTTTTCATCCATGCGCCCATCAGTGTCTCACAAAAGTGTAATAGATAGTCAAATTAGATTTGAAATGTATGTCCCTGATGGTGCTCCCTGCATGTTGGGTTATATTTTGGGATGTCATTTTTGCTATGTACATGCTATGTGTTAGAAATATCTTATAAATAGACAACTTTCTGTAAAAGAACAAAAAAAATGCGTTTTCATTTTCTTTCCACATTTTCCAAAAACTTGTGGAAAAAAAATGACATGTTCAAAAGACTCATTATGCCTTATTGAATATACGTTGGGGTGTTTGCTTTCCAAAATGGGGTCATTTTGTGGATGTTTCCATTGTCCTGGTGCTCCAGGGCATTCAAAAGTGTAATGCCCCGTACACACGGTCGGATTTTCCGATGGACATTGTCCGAACGGAGCGTGTTTTCGGAAATTCCGACCGTGTGTGGGCTCCATTGGACATTTTCCATCGGATTTTCCGACACACAAAGTTGGACAGCAGGAGATAAAATTTTCCGACAACAAAATCCGATCGCGTCAATTCCGACCGTGTGTGGCCTGTTCCGACGCACAAAGTGCCACGCATGCTCAGAAGAAATTCCGACACGGGACAGCTCGTTCTGGTAAACGTAGCGTTCGGAATGGATACAGCACTTTCGTCACGCTGCAATGTTCAAAATGGTTTAATACAGCGCACTCTCTTCTTCTTTATAATGTGACAAGAATTAAGTAGTTTTGATGCTCATATTCACACACTTATTTCGTTACTATTTATCGGGATTCCCTCAATATATTTAGATTTCTCACATCTGACAACAAAATTTTTTTTTATTTTTGGACTTTAATGTAGATTCTTTTTTTGTGTTTCTCTTTTTTATTTATTTTTTTTTGGTGATTTTGATTTGTACTCCCGAAAATGTTTGTGTGTGTTTTTGGTGACAAGTTCCCACAACACCACTAATATGTTGTTCTATTTAATCTGTAGGAGATTGTTTGGTGTTGTTGTCCCTTGTTAATTTCACATTGTACTTTAGAAATGTACCTGAATCGTCACCAACAAACTGTCCTTTTTGGATGAAAACACACACAGGAGAGTAGAATTTCCCTAAAAAAATTTTATTAAGGGGTCACAACTATAAACAAAGAGGGAGGCAACGCTGGAGAAACTGCAGAAGTGGGTGAAGCCTTGGACCCCCAGGGCAGACATCAATTATTTAAAAGCAAAATTGGTGGCCTGAGGAGTCCATATCATAAGGGAGGGCAGTCTGGTCCAGAAGTCCCGAGATCCGGAAAGCAGCAGATGACATCTGTGTCCCCAGGCTGTGGTCATACAAGAGACTGCATCTTCTGTCAGACCAGACTGAACCCAGGGTCATCACTCTTTGGTCTTCTTTCCACGCTTCCTTACAGGCTTTGGCTGTGGTGGTGGAGTTGTGGCAGCAGGAGGAGGAGGAGGAGGAGGATCGTCCCTCTCAATGACATCCGTCTTGTGTGTCAGTTCCCCACTCAACCCCTTACGAAGGACTTTATAAATCAGGTCCTCAGAGATCTTGCGTTGGCCCTCCTGCATGCCCTGCAATTTTGTGGCAGCCATGCAGGCAAAGGCCTCTTCAGGACTGGGGAAGGCTCGGAGGGACGCCAAAGCCTCCTGGATCAGCCTATACGCTGAATCCTGCACGGGACTCGGAGTGGCCTTCCTGGCTCGTTTATATGGCAGGCGGAGGGGAGGGACCTGGGACTCAGTTAGGCTGCGACTTGTCCTAGGCTTCTCTTGGCTGCCACTTAGCCCCACCTCCTCCTGGCTGCCACTAATCCCCGCCTCCTCCTGACTGCCACATTCCACAGCTTCCTCCTGGCTGAGGTCTTCCTGTGTATGAAAAAGGGACATAGTTTTAGTTTTTTATTCATCAATCACACACAATTTTCACCTCCTGACTGCTGCAAATTCAATGTTAACAAATATAACAGACTATCCTTCTGAACCCAGCAGTTTTCATTCTTTTCCCAATTTTGGGTGCCCACTACTGTCTATTGATATGTAAAGCACTTTTTTTAATCAGCAATTAGTGATCAATAATAACATCTAATAAACATCATTTATTGACCAGAAATCTGTAGAAGAATGCTATACCTGACTCCAGCTGGGCTCCTCCATTTCTTCCTGGCTGGAAGGCCCAGGTTGGACATCGGAAGCCTCAGCTGGGGTGGAAGGAAGAGTGGAAGGAAGAGTAGAGAGGGATTCCCTGACTTCAGTGTGGTCTGACAGAAATCTCAGTCTCTCATAGTACCACAGCCTGGGGACATAAACGTCATCTGCTGCAGCTCCGGACCTCTGGGAATCTGTGACCTTCTTGCGCTCCCTAAGATAAGTGCTCCTCAGGCCACCAATTTTTGCTTTTAAATAAGGGATGGTTGCTGTGGGGACCACTGGCTTCACCAACTCCAGCAGTTTCTCCAGCGCTGCCTGCCTCTTCTGTTTGTGATTATAGTGGGGGTGTCTCACTTGCCAAAGACAGGGCAGCTCCCTGTACTTGTCTATGAACAGGGGCAGGAAATTGTGGTCGTTGAACCCATCCATTTTCTCTGTAAGACACAACACAAGACAAAGCCTAATGTCAGGCCAAACTCCCCTAATCTTGTTACAATATAGGCTTCCATTTCGAAGCAGTATAGGCCCAAGTTTAGATCCTACCTTCGTTAGCACGATCGGCGTCTCCGATGCTCCTTCCTCCGCTCACAGATCGTACGTAAGACGCGCGCGTTACGATTTATACACACTGCGCATGCGTATAACTCCGCCCGCCCCTGACGTTCTTTCTAGTCTATTCCCCGCCCCTTTTCGTTCAGCGCAGTGGAGGAAGAGCACATGGCGGAGAGACAGCAGGATAGTGCTAAGCACAGCAACGAGGAGGAGGAGGAAAGGCTGGAGCCTGAAACAACCCGATCCAGAAGGAGATTAAAGGACTCAAATATGTCCTTTGGGGAGATGTTGGAGATGGTGGACATCCTGAAGAAGGCCGACTATGATGGAAAGTATGGGCCTTACCCCAACCCCAATGTCAGAAAGGCCAAGATCATGGCGAAAGTGGTCAGGAGTCTGCACCGGAAATTCGGGGTACGACGATCGAAAAATCAGTTCAGGAAGCGGTGGTCGGACCTGAAATTACGAGAACATGAGCAGTACAGAAAGATCCGGAGAGTGCTGCAAAAAAGTAAGTAGTTGTGCTGTGTTCCTATTCTTTTTGTGTTTATTACGTTCGTGCTGCTCCATGTGCTTTTAGGAACTGTTGTACAGTTTAAAATGGCAACTTTCATGTTCATGGGCACATTATTCGTTCGGATCACACATTGTTATTTCGGACGATAAAATACCATTGTTTAGGCCATATGCATTTGGCCACCATTTTGACGCCCTATACTTGTCTTCAAAGAATTGGGTTGTGTAGATGGCTTTGTTACTAGAATGAAATGCAAACTAGATTGTGTGTAAGGAGAGGACACTGAGCAGCTGTTTTCACATCTTGACACTGGAGCACTAGTGTGGGACACAAGAACACCATTTTTATTAGGGGGGCCACACAGGTGCTCCAGTGTATACTATAGGGGGGGGGCTACATCTGTGAAGCTTTTACCAAACAGGTAAAGTATTGCAGCTTGACAAAGGGCACTAAAAAAGCTACATGTTGGAACTCGGCTAAAATAGACAATTGTACCCCACTTCCAAGCAATGTTTCATCTTTATAGTTCTGACATCAAATATCTGTGTGCTAATTATACCATTTTTGTTTTACATAGGGGAGAAAAAACTCGGAGGACACCCCTCATCCGAGGAGACCAGAGCCCACCCCCCTCTGGAAGAAGGGGAAATCCACCCAACACAAGATGAGCAGGAGGAAGAAGACGTGGTGGAAGTAGTCACCACAACAGGTGAGTGTCTGCGACCACAGGCTCAGATAAGAGATGGATTGCGGCATTTTTTTGAAAACTAATTTATTTTGGGTTCCTCTCTTTTTAGGTGATCGTGAGATTGTGGATCCAGATCCTTTCACATCCGAAAGTGCCCAGATCCTGATCGGGGAGATCATGGGGTGTAATTTACAATTGGAAAACATCAAGCAAAACATCAATGATGTTATTCCAAAATATAAAAACATCATTGATGTTTTGGGGCGAGTTTAAAACCCCTCCAAATCACTTTCTTCTTTTGTCTGCTACAATGTGCGAAATGTTTTTGTGATTTTTCCCAAAGCCAAATTTGGAGGATGCACACAGTGTGTCAACATGTGCTATCTGCCATCACGGGAGATCAATGGACGCGTTTTGGGGGTGCAACCCCTTCCTCAATAATAAAGTAGCGGTGAGGAAGGGCTTTCTCCCCCAAAACACATCCCTTGATCCCCCCTGATGGCAGATAGCACATGTTGACATTGTGAAATTTGTGTGCATCTTCCAAATTTGGCTTTTCCAGGGGTGATTTCCCCCCATCTGAACGCTATATCAAACACAGTTCCTAAATACTCATGTCTGATATAGCCTTCCAGTTCTACCAAATGTGAACTTTGTAAGATCAAGATTTGTGTCTTTCTTGTGGGTTTTACACAGGCCTGTTTTCTATAAAATGGACATTTTGATTTTGGATAATGACACCACAAAAATTGTTATACAACAAACATGTTGGTTTGTCAGAAAAACCTTTGGTAAATGCACATGTGATTGTGCAGGTATTAAAAAGATTGCTCATCAAGAATGTGTGGATTATTGTCTCAACACTACAACACTTTTGGGGTGATGTAATTGTTGTTTTAGGAGAAAATGGGGGTTATTTCCTAAGGGGAAATCCACTTCGCACTACAAGTGCAGTTTCAGTGCAGTTGCAAGTGCACTTGTAGTGAAAAGTGTCTTTGCATTTAGTAAATAACAGCCAACAGTGCTTTGTATAAGGTTACACAATCACAACATTTTCTGCACTCCACACATTTCTGTCAGGGTCAGCTCAAACAAACACAAGCAGTAAATGTCCACAAAGAAGAGCCTGGGGGGAGATGCCTGTCGAGAACTTGAGGTCCTGCAGACTTCTCCCTGTGGCCAAATACCGCAAGGTAGCGATCAACCTCTGTTCCAGAGTGATGGCTTGCCTCATGCAGGTATCCTGCCTGCTGATATAGGGGGTCAGTGAAGCCAACAAACGGTGAAACACGGGGTCCGTCATCCGGAGAAAGTTCCTGAAATCATCAGGATTATTCTCACGGATCTCACGGAGCAAAAGCATATGACAGAACTGGTCACGCTGAAGCAACCAATTCTTGGTCCATGAACTCCCCCCCACCCTGTTCATGGACTGGACTTGTGTCAAGGTCAGGACCCCAACACCAAGCCCTCGCACAGCACGAACTGTACGAGGAGTACGCATACGAAACATGGCTAGAAAACGGTCGGCTGCTCAGAACGGAGTAACAGAACGCACTGAAGAACAGCAAGGCCTGTGAAGAGCGACCTGAAAAACAGCAACGAGCAGGCAAGATCACACAGAAAACTCTGATACGAACTGACTGCACGCACTGAAGAGCAGATACAAACCCACAAGCACAAACTGAACGGCAGAAAACGATCTGAAAGCCACGAGTCTGAAAAAGCGCGAATCGTCTCTCACCAAACTTTTACTAACACGAGATTAGCAAAAGGAGCACCAAGGGTGCCACGCTTGGTTCTGAACCAGCCTTTTCTAGTCTCGTCGTACGTGGTGTACGTCACCGCGTTCTTGGCGATCGGAAATTCCGACAACTTTGTGCGACCGTGTGTAGGCAAAACAAGTTTGAGCCAACATCCGTCAGAAAAAATCCTAGGATTTTGTTGTCGGAATGTCCGAACAAAGTCCGACCGTGTGTACGGGGCATATGAGGTAGTCAAAAAATGAAATTGTAATTTGTAAATGAAAGTGTAATTTATGTCCCTAGAACGCCTGACGGTATTCCCTGCATGTTGAACGTGGTGTTGTATGTGGCCACGCTGTGTAAAAGTCTCACACGTGTGGTATTGACATACTCAGGAGGAGTAGTAGAATGTGTTTTGGGGTATAATTTGTGGTATGCATATGCTGTGAGAGAAATAACCTGTTAATATGACAATTCTGTGGGAAAAAAAGAAGAAAAAAAAATCTTCATGTTGCAAAGAATTGTGGGAGAAAATTACAACTTCAAAAAACTCAGAATGCCTCTTACGAAATACCTTGCAATATCTACTTTCCAAAAATGGGTCATTTTGGGGGTATTTGTACTTCCTGACTTGTTCGCCTCGGTTCACACCAGAGGCGGCACGACTTGCAGGTCGCCTCGGGCGACTTGCAAAACGACTTCTGTATAGAAGTCTATGCAAGTTGCCCCAAGTCGCCCCCAAAGTCGTACAGGAACCTTTTTCTAAGTCGGAGCGACGCAAGAACAGTTCCATTGTACTGAACGGGACGCTACTTGTCAGGCGACCTAGGTCGCCTGACAAGTCGTCCCAGTGTGAACCGAGGCTTAGTGTCTCAAGAAATGAGATAGGCTGTCAGTACATCAGGAGTGATCAATTTTCAGTGATTGGCACCATAGCTTGTAGACTCTATAACTTTCACACAGACCAAATAATATACACTGATTTGGGTTATTTTTACCAAAGATATGTGGCAGTATAAATTTTGGCCAAAATTTATGAAAAAAAAATGACTAATTTGCTAAATTTTATAACCGAAACAAAGAAAAATGCTTTTTCTAAAAAAATTTTCGGCCTTATTTCATTTATAGCGCAAAAAATAAAAAACCCAGTGGTGATCAAATACCACCAAAAGAAAGCTCTATTTGTGTGAAAAAAAGGACAAAAAATTCATATGGGTAGCATGTTGCCTGACTGAGTAATTGTCATTGTAAATGTGAGAGCACTGAAAGCTGAAAATTGGTCTGGTTAGGAAGGGGATTACGTGCCCAGTGGTCAAGTGGTTAGACATGGTGGATGCAATATATTTTTTCAAGCTAAGACATTTTCAGCAAATACTTAAAATACTAGGCAAGCCTGACATGCTGTGTCCTTGTCACTTTCTGTGGGCTGCACCAAAAATTATCTTCCTTCCCAGCTATCTTCTGGATAACTACCAGTTGCTCTTCCTCCCATGTAATGGCGATGATATGGACATGTTTGTAGTACATATCAGGTGAAAACCCTAGGGTGACAACCATGACGCCCTCCATAGCTACCATGGAGGAGTGACGTAGCCACCCAGGGTCAAGAAGTGTACTATTTGCAGGATTACCAGGTGGTAATAAAGCAAAAGAAGCTTGAAATAGAAAAACTAATGCAGCCCCCACACTAAAAAACTGTGAGCTGCAGTATATTACATTTTTGGTTTTGAGTTGTTTAGACACACTTTAGTTGGCAGAAATACAAATGCCTTGAAAAATAAAATAGCTAATTTATACAGTATGTATTTCAATTGTGTATTTAGCTGTTTGCCTGAACTTCAGCTTTGAAGTTATAGAAATAATATATACTGTAGCATTACAAAAGAGACCATTTTGTAAGTTATAGTAATTCTATTTCCAGAAGTTACTGATTTCCTGAACAAACATTAGGTGAAATGCCATAGAAGAGACTGCAGACACAGCAAGTGAAGTGTAGAAGGAGAGATCAGTTATTTCTGCCCTCTTCATATGCATACTATGGGGTTTATTTACTAAAACTAGAGTACAAAATCTGGTGAAACTCTGCATAGCAACCAATTAGCTTCCAGGTTTTATTGCCAAAGCTTAATTGAACAAGCTGAGATAAGAAGCTGATTGGCTACCATGTACAGCTGCACCAGATTCTGAGTGCGCCAGTTTTAGTCAATCTACCTCTTTGTTTCCTTGGTAATAATGGGGACAGTGGGGGCATTTTGTATCTTTATGTATACAGAGTGCCCCAATGAATCTCATTTGATGCTTGGTTGATTGTCTCACTGCTTCTCTCAGCAGTCTGCCCAGAACTTGAGGTAAAATATTAGACATCTCCAGCTTAGATACGCTACTGGTCATGTGATTATCATATGCACATCACCCCACATAGCCGTCTGTTTGGAAAGTCAGGACAGTGACTTATTTGAGTTTCTACAGAGGAGAAACATTGAATCTGTAATTATTATAACTGTTCTGGAGAGAAATATTTTTTTAGGCCAAAGTAGAATTTTAGTTAAAAAAGGATCAATACACACACTTATCATATAATAATATCTAACAATGGACCTAAAGCATTTAAATGATATCTATTTGCATGTCCTCCTTTTGTATTTTCTTCATGCATGATGTTTCCATTAAAAAATTATTCTTTTAAACAATCAAACAGTTAAATATGGAACATTGCGTATGAACATTTTATATTTACCACTTGAAGACAGTAGGGGAGTAAGTGCAATAGCTCACTCAAATCCAAGTTAGAGGCGTTGGGGTTGATTTACTAAAACTAGAGAGTGCAAAATCTGCTGCATAGAAATCACCTTCCAGGTTTTTTTCAAAGCTTAAAGCGGAGGTTTGCTGAAAAAAAATATTAAAAGCCAGCAGCTACAAATACTGCAGCTGCTGACTTTTACTATATGGACACTTACCTGTCCAGGGAGCCCGCGGTGTCGGCAGCCGAAACCGATCCGTCCTTCGGCTCTCGGCTGCTGCCGCCGCCATCCTCGGTAGGGGAATAAGGAAGTGAAGCCGTGTGGCTTCACTTCCTGGTTCCCTACTGCGCATGCGCGAGCCGCGCTGCGCGTCCTCACAGGTCCCTACTGTATTCTGTGTCTCACAGAATACAGCGGGGGAGGACGGGGTAGGCGGTGGAAGTGGCATAGATCACCGCAATCACCGCGGTGATCTATGCCAGGAAGTGGGAGCAAATACCTGTATTAGACAGGTATCTGCTCCCTCCTCCCCCCTGAAAGGTGCCAAATGTGACACCGGAGGGGGGGAGGATTCCAAAAAGTGGAAGTTCCATTTTTGGGTGGAACTCCACTTTAATTGAACAAGCTGAAGTCGAAGCTGATTGGCTGCCATGCACATCTGCTCCAGATTTTGCACTCTCCAGTTTTAGTACCCATTGTGTAGACCAGTATAGCAAGAAAGTCAGATTACACAGAATACTGAGTTATAGAGATGGAACACATTCCCTCCCTCTCTGTTAGCAGAGGGGGGACATCCATCTTTGGGTCAATGCTCAAAGCCTTTGGCTCCTTTGCTCCATTTCATGCCCTTAAAGCACCCTTCAGCTCCATTCTGGAAGAGTCTTACCATTCCTCAGTATATTTCTCTGTACTGCAGTTCCATTTTTTTGAATATTGTAATTGTCAATACTGTAAGTCCCATTTGAGACCTATGAAGCTATGTTAGGTAGAATTGTAGTCCTGCTTACAATATGTGTATCTGTAATATGATCGCCCATCACATATGAGTGTGCTAATTGTTTCCAGACCGAGCTATCAAGGATTGTAGATCAGTAGCCACCGGGACCAGTTACTGATCATTGTGATAGGCTTCTGATCATACTGTAAGGTATAGCTGATAGTTCTTGCCTCCTGAGCATTCTGAAGGGATGCTGGCAGTGCCGATTCTGACCTCCCTGGGGCCCTAAGCAAAATTCTGCTAAGGGGCCCTCTACCTGACCCGTGATGCTGTGAGCTATGTAAACAATTTGCCATTGCCACACAGTCACACCCGAGACTTCAGTGCTCCCAATACAATCCTCCCTCCTTTAAACAAAACAGTCAAAGACATTGCAGGCTCCCTGGACAGGTAAGTGTCCTTATATTTAGACCCCTTTCACACTGAGCCACCCCGGGTGTCAGCAGTAAAGCGCGATATTTTTAGTGCTGCTTCACCGTCGTTTTAGCGGCGCTATTTGGCAGCTAGCGGTTTTAACCCCCGCTATCGGCCGAAAAAGGGTTAAATCCGCCCCGCAAAACGCTGCTGCAGTGGCGCTTTTCCGGTTGCATGGTGGCGCTGCCCCATTCATTTCAATGGGCAGGAGCGGTGGAGGAGCAGTATACACACCGCTCCTTCACCTCTCCAAAAATGCTGCTAGCAGGACTGGTTGGGGATGCGTGCGTTGTGGAGACTGGAGGGATGAATGGTGCTCGGCGTGGGTGGGGATGCGTGCGTTGTGGAGACTGGAGTAATGGAGCAGATGCTGGGTGCGGATGAAAATGATTGAGTTGCATTGTGAAAATGGATGAGGATGACTGTGGATGGGGATGAGAGTTACATAGTGAGGAGGCGGACAGCGGGCTCTCCAAAATGTAACTCATTTGCACCCAGAGTCATCCATTTTCACAAGGCAAATCAATTATAGGCAGCTAGTCAGCCTAAGACCCCTTTCACACTGCGGGCGTTTTTCAGGCGCTACAGCACTAAAAATAGCGCCTTCATAGCACCTGAAAAAAGCGGCTCCATTCACTCCAGTGTGAAAGCCCGCTCCTCCAATGCTCCTCCCCATTGAAATCAATGGGGCAGCGCTGCGATACCACCGTCAAAATGCTGCTCTGGCGGCGTTTTGCGGGCGGATTTAACCCCTTTTCGGCTGCTAGTGGGGGGTTAAAACCGCCCACTAGCGGCCAAATAGCACCACTAAAACGATGGTAAAGCGGAGCTAAAAATAGCGCCGCTTTACCGCTGATGCCGGTGGCAGGACAGTGTGAAAGGGGTCTTAGGGTGTCCCATTCAAGAAGAAGGAGATAAATAAAGTCCCACTAAAATGTACAGGCAGCACAGGGGGCACAGTCACTATCAGGCGAATCTGATAGTGTAATTTTCTCTCCTCCTCTCACCGGCAATTCGCTGATTGTCGGGGGAGGGGGTGTGATGGCCAGGCCCCTGGAGACGGCTGAGCAGATTGGAGCACCGGGACACCAGGAGCAGAGCCGATCTGCCCTTGGGGGCCCCCCCACAGCGGCGGGGCCCTACGCAGCTTGCGTAGTGAGAATATAGGGTGGATCGGCTCTGGATGCTGGGGCAGATGGGAAGGAGTTAATAAATGGTTGCTAAAAAATGGTTGACATATATTTTACGGACTGTTATGAATACAAAATATTGGTAAAACATGGCATGACATATTATTTCATTTTGATTAGAGCAGACAAATATTAGAGCATATGTAGCTACTTTATTCCCATCTTTGTCTCCCCTAATTAGGGGGACTTTCCCTCATTTTCTTTAAGAACAGTAAGGGGTCTATAAAACATTCATTTGGTGAATGTCACAAATATTCGACCTATGATTATCAACTCCATCTAGTGGCCAAAATGCAGTATCCAACAAAGCAGAAAATTAAAACACACTTTTACTGGAGTTGGGAAGGGGTAGAACTTCTAACAATGGGTTTATATTTTTATGCACTTTCTTTTACCACAGTGATGGCATCACTCCCATTCCTTCATTGGGCATCGTAGAGACAAGAAGTGAAAAAAAAATCTCCCCAATGGGGTCACCCAGTGGGGTGCTGCCTGGGTTCCCCTGAGGCACCAAGAGAATCGGACCTGGATCAGCATCATGAGTTGTCATGGTGCAGGCAGGCCAGCCATCATCACCAAAACAACCAATAATGCTCTAGGGTCAGGACCCACCATTTGCCATGCTGTTGGAGCCAAAAGGTAGGGGGCTCTGCTGTGAAAAGGAGACTGTGTGAATGGGGGACCAGTGGTGATAGACAGACTCATATATAGGGGGTCTGTGATGTATAGGGGTGACACAGATGTGATCAGGGGGCTCTTATGTATGAGAGGGCCTTTGATGTATGGGGTGGGGGGGAGCACTCTGACATGATGCAGAGCCACTGATGTAAAGGGAGAACTCTGATGTAAAGGAGGGCTGTGATGTAAAGGGATTGACCTCTGATGTGAAAGGAGCTTCCCATGTGAAGTTAATTTTATAAAGATGGTTGTGTGCGTACTTTTAAATGCCGTGACTGAAAAAAGGTTGAGAAAGACTGCATTAACCTACAAAATGGCTTTTCTTACAATTCTGTATATTATTTTTTTATTTTATTTTTTTTTTTTAATGAAAGTGGAGTTTTCCTTTAACCTCAGATACACAGATCAGTCGAAACTTGTGTTGATGTTACTATGTAAATTTTTGCTATTTTCGGCTTTAACAGCTTATGAGAATCCTGTAAAGGTTACTGATTTATTTGTTTAACTTCTGCTAAAACTTATTTGACTTTCCCTCTTTTACTTAAAGTAAACTTAAGTAAAGTAAAGTAAAGTTTATTTTTAGGGTAAAAAATTTCCAGCTGCCTGCCAGAAATATTTAATTATTTTAGAGAAGTACGATCTGAGCTTGATACAAACCAGCGTACGGCTCCACCAGCAAAATATCTGGAATGTTCCAAACAGCATCCTATCTGTATCCCCCTTGGATGGAATTAAAGTTATATAAGAATGAGACATTAATGTGAAGGTTCTCACAGGTGCATTGCATTCATTTCATGTCGTGAACAATCTGCTGCTACAAACAGACTAATTCTAAGTAATGGATCGAACGTTATGCAGCTGTTGAGCTGAAAAAGTCCAGCAGGCTTATGTTGTTACTAAAGAGGTTGTCTGGCCAAAGGCTAATGCCGCGTACACACGGTCGGACTTTTCGTCTACAAAAGTCCGACAGCCTGTCCGACATACTTCCGACGTACCTTCGGCGGACTTGCGGCAGACTTTCTTACGAACGGACTTACACACACACGACCACACAAAAGTACGACAGCCTAGTACGCAGTGACGTACACCAAGTCCGACGAGACTATAAAACGGAAGTTCAATAGCCCGTACGACACCCTTTGGGCTCCTTCTGCTAATCTCGTGTTTATCTCGTGTTAGTAGAAGTTTGGTGAGAGACGATTCGCGCTTGTGAGACTCGTATTTTTCAGTTCGTTTTAACTGTTGTTCAGTCTGTGCTTGTGAGGTTTGTATCTGCTTTTCAGTGCGTTTGGTCAGTTGGCATTGAGAAATCTTTGTTTTATTGCCCACTCGTTCCTGATTTTCAGGTCGTTCTTCACAGGCCTTGCTGTTCTTCAGTGCGTTCTGTTTAGTGCGTTCTGACCAGCCGACCGTTTTGAAGCCATGTTACCTGTACGTACTCGTCGTAGAGCTCGTGCATTGTATGTGCTTGGTGCTGTAGTTTATTCTTCAGCCCAAGTCCAGTCCATGAACAGGGCGAGGAGGAGTTCATGGACCAAGAATTGGTTGCTTCAGCGTGACCAGTTCTGTCACATGCCTTTGCTCCGTGAGATCCGTGAGAATAATCCTGAGGATTTCAGGAACTTTCTCCGGATGACGGACCCCGTTTTTGACCGTTTGTTGGCTTTGCTGACCCCCTATATCAGCAGGCAGGATACCTGCATGAGGCAAGCCATCACTCCGGAGCAGAGGCTGGTCGCTACCTTGCGGTATTTGGCCACAGGGAGAAGCCTGCAGGACCTTAAGTTCTCGACAGGCATCTCCCCCCAGGCTCTGGGGATCATTATCCCAGAGACCTGTTCTGCCATCATACAGGTCCTGCAGAAGGACTATATTAAGGTAAGATATTTTTCTTTTATTAGCATCACATGTTCTTTTATGTAATCTTTGATAATGTGATGTATTTCTTGCTTCAAACACTACTTACCATCATTGCAATATAGTGTGAATGTCCCCTTTTTATCCTCACACATGCTGGAATTTTTTCCTGTTATTTTTTGTCATGCATGTATATTTTCCTTCAATAACCTTCCCAGCATGAAGTGATGGGAACATATCCACCTAGTCTACTCATTTGGAATGTATTTTGTTTGAGTGTATTTAGTGTGCTGCTAAAGAGCAATTATCTAGATTTCACAACCCCCCCACCCCCCCCCACCTAAACTCACTCCAAATAGTGTGCTGCTAATGAGCAATTATCTAGATTTCACAACCCCCCCACCCCCCCCCACACCTAAACTCACTCCAAATAGTGTGCTGCTAATGAGCAATTATCTAGATTTCACAACCCCCCCACCCCCCCCCCACCTAAACTCACTCCAAATAGTGTGCTGCTAATGAGCAATTATCTAGATTTCACAACCCCCCCACCCCCCCCCCCCACACCTAAACTCACTCCAAATAGTGTGCTGCTAATGAGCAATTATCTAGATTTCACAACCCCCCCACCCCCCCCCACCTAAACTCACTCCAAATAGTGTGCTGCTAATGAGCAATTATCTAGATTTCACAACCCCCCCACCCCCACCCTCGTTAAAATTTGCTGGAATGTTCTGTGGTGTTGATTTGTCTAAAGCAAATATATGTTGCACTTTGCAAAATGCATGTGCACTCTACAAGTGCATTTGTTCCAGTGCTTTAGTAAATGAGCAGAAGCTCTGCTGATTTCCATCATCAAATCATATGCAAGCCTCAAAGTGTTTTCATTAATTGCCCTTGCATGTGATTGTGTACTCCTTGCAACATGAATGCCTTTTTACATTACCTCATTTACTGTAAGCTGGTTAGCAACTGCACCTGCAGAGTGCGACAACTGCAGTCTTGTAGCCTTTTTAGTCCCTAAATTCCTGCGTGTCCTAAAAGTAATTTTTTTTAGGGATTTCACAACCCCCTAAAATGTAATCAATGTTCCATCAGAGGGGGTGAGCAATCTGATAAGTGTGCCTTTCCATATTAGTTATTCCAGAACAATTAAATTATTGAATGTTATACTGATGCTGGGGAATAATGTTTTTAATTGTCTAATTTTCTTGCAATGTTAGCTTCCAAATTAATTGATTTTGGTTTTCTTGTTTGATTTCCCAGTTTCCTTCAACGCCACAGGAATGGCAGACTGTGGCATCCCATTTTGCCAGCCGTTGGGACTTTCCCAATTGTGGAGGGGCTATAGATGGGAAACATGTCCACATTGTGCCACCACCCCATTCGGGGTCATATTATTTTAATTATAAGGGGTTCCACAGTATTGTTTTAATGGCGGTGGTGTCGGCACACTATGATTTTTTATATGTGGACGTGGGGAAGAATGGCCGGATGTCGGATGGAGGAGTATTTGCCCAGACGGAGTTCTGCCAGCGTCTCCAGAGTGGTGGCCTGGGATTGCCACCTGATGAGGATAACGTGGAAGGACTCCCCTTTGTCTTCATTGCCGATGAAGCCTTTGCTCTCAGCAAGCACCTCATGAGGCCATTCCCCCAAAGAACCCTCACCCCGGAGAGGAGGGTTTTAAATTACCGGCTGGCCAGAGCTAGAAGAGTGGTTGAGAATGCGTTTGGAATTCTGGCCAGCCGGTTCCGCCTGTTTCAAACAGCCATTAATTTGGCGGAATACAAACTTAATTTTATCATTTTATCGTGCTGCATTCTGCACAACTTTTTAAATAAGCATTCTCCAAATTATATAGGCACAGTTGGGCCTGAGGCCGGACAAATAGAAGCCAACCTTACAGGCCTGGATACTGTCCGTACTGGCTTGGCCCCCCAAAGTGCCCGTCAAGTTAGACAGCAATATGTTAATTATTTTATGGGTAGGGGGGCCATTGCAATGGGCCAGGATATATAATTTTTGACAATAAAAAAATTATTGATGAAATCTTGCATTATATTTATTGCTTGCCTTTCTTTTGGGCTGTCTCCTAGGTTATGGTCGAGCAGTTGTAGTGCCAACTGTATTGTAATTTTAAATGTCTAAATAAGCTCCATTGCC